>NC_069499.1:1082271935-1082571935 GCF_027579735.1 Bombina bombina | reverse complement strand
TCAATGGATTGCAACAACACAGGAAGCTTACGTGAACACGCACACAAAGACCTGCATAATTACTTATATCTCAGGATTTGACGTGTGCTCAGTCAGTTCACAAACAAATTCCTGTCATACCACAAATACAGAGCTTTAATTAATCTAGTTTAAAATTAATGTATCGTTCCTTGTAAATAATGAAAACTGAAAATAAGCATCACATTCTGAGTGTAAAAATCATATAATGTACAGGTTGTTTTAAGGCAGTAGCTTTATATAAACAGCTGTTGCAATCAGTTCCATAGCAGGCGCATCAAAGGGATATGGGCGTGAATTGTTTATATTTATGCATCTGTTCTGTTAAGGCATTTGCAGGTTAGAAATGTTTGTTTGTTTTTGGCATTCTATGGTCCTGCAGAAAGATTATTTCATACCCACTCCTTAAAGGGACATAAAACCCAAAAAAAAATCTTTCATGATCCAATTAGAGAATACCATTTTAAACAACATTACAATTTACTTCTATTATCTAATTTGCTTCATTCTTTATGTATCTTTTGTTGAAGAAATATGTATGCAATAAATAATCATATTTATGCAATATTTAATAAAGTGTTATACAGTGTATTTACTGTAAATATTTCACAGTCCAATGTTCTAAATTTTTTTAATATAGCATTCTATGGTCCTGCAGAAAGATTATTTCATACCCACTCCTTAAAGGGACATGAAACCCCAAATTTTTCTTTAATGTTCCAGAAAGAGAATACAATTTTAAACAACATTACAATTTACTTCTATTATCTAATTTGCTTTATTCTTTAGGTATCCTTTGTTGAAGAAATATTAATCCACATGGGTGAACCAATAACACAAGGCATCTATGTGCAGCCACCAATCAGAAGCTCCTGAGCCTATTTAGATATGCTTTTCAACAAAGGATATAAAAAAGAATGAAACAAATTAGATAATAGAAGTAAAATAGGAAGTTGTTTAAAATTGCATGCTCTTTCTAAAACATGAATGAAAAAATGTGGGTTTCATGTCCCTTTAAACAGCAAAAGCTTTCATTTCTTTAAGGCCGCACAGTACAGTTTAGCATTTGGCAGTAGTGGGACATAAAACTAAAATTCTCTTGTGTATTAGAGCATTTTATTATTATGCTGATGTTTAACTTTCTGCAAACCTAAAGTCAGCCCTAGAATAGTAATGCACTACTGGGAACTAGCTGGACACATCTGGTGAGCCAATGAGAACAGTCATATGTGTGTAGCAACCAATCACCAGCTAGCTCCCAGTAGTGCATTGCTGCTCCTGAGCTTACATAGGTATGCTTTTCAACAAAAGATGCCAAGAAAACACAGTCATTTGATAAGAGAAGAAAATTGAAGGCTTTCTTTAAATTGCCTCTTACATGAACAATGAACGTTTCATTTTGATTTTAATGTCCTAGCAAAATTACACGTTTTGATCTGCTTTGTTGAGATGCAGCACTGCATAAAATAATACAGTACATACAAATATTATACTAATTCATGCTAAGGCCCTGATATTCAAAGGATTCTCCAGCGTGGAAAAAAATTGTAGTTCAGACTTCACAGGGGCTAAACTCACTAAGGGCCAGATTACAAGTGGAGCACAAACGTTTGTGACCAAGCGATATCGGGCTTTTGCGCTGGTATTATAAGTTTAAAGTAAACGAAATCGCTTGAGCGTGATTCAAGTTAACGCTCATCAGGTTAGCGCTTCTTTAGAGCTGTGGATAACTGTTTTGCAAAACAATAAAGTGTCACAAACATCATCCAAAATGCATTACATACACCATCTAATAAAAAATATTTTTAAACAATATTGCATAAAAAAGTTAAAGGTCTCAAAGATATAAGATCTCAGGTGTTAGGAAAAAAAAGGCTGCAAAGGGCTTTAACATTCAGATGAATTCTGATTTTCAGACTCCAAACCAAGCCCCAAAGTTTTAGGAGAATACTGATGTATACCTACTCCAGCTTGCTCCTGTTTGTGTAGAGAGTATTTTCATATGTAGAGGAAGGGGGAGGGGGGAGTGTCTGCTTTTTTTGCTTTAGAATATGGGTGTTCCAGTTAACCTTTTCAACAGTGCTAAACTGGGAGCTTCTAAGTTATTTTTAAAAGGGTTTATACTGTATTTTTAGATATGTGCATAGTATTCTTTATAGTAGTGTCTATTACATGCAGTTAAATGAAAATTGGTGTATACTGTCCCTTTAAGTAGATGAAAACATGTAAAATCATATTTATGCAATATTTAATAAAGTGTTATACTGTGTATTTACTGTAAATATTTCACATTCCAATGTTCTACGTTTTTTTAAATAGCTATTCCCAGGGGCGAAACTACAGGGGGTGCAGAGGTCTCAATTGCGACTGGGCCCCTAAGGGTGGGGGCCCAGCTTAAAAAAAAAAAAAAATGAAAAACGTTGACCTGCCACTGGCTGCACTGATATCATGTGAGTGTGACATGAGGCTTCACTAGTGTCTCTGACTACAGGGGTTAGTGTTTCTGTTTTACCCATTGGTGTTTATATGTGTGTGTGTGTGTATGTGTGTATGTATGTGACTGTGTGTGTATTTATGCATGTATGTGTGTTTGTATGTATGTGACTGTGTGTATTTATGCATATATATGTGTGTGTGTGTGTGTGTATGTATGTATGTGACTGTGTGTGTATTTATAATGTATGTATGTGTGTGTGTGTGTATGTTTGGGGAACCAGCAAATTACAGACCTTGTTACCACAGCATGGGGGAGGGGGTAAGCAGTGTCACTTTACAGTACCACTATACAGGGAGTGCAGAATTATTAGGCAAGTTGTATTTTTGAGGATTAATTTTATTATTGAACAACAACCATGTTCTCAATGAACCCAAAAAACTCATTAATATCAAAGCTGAATAGTTTTGGAAGTAGTTTTTAGTTTGTTTTTAGTTATAGCTATTTTAGGGGGATATCTGTGTGTGCAGGTGACTATTACTGTGCATAATTATTAGGCAACTTAACAAAAAACAAATATATACCCATTTCAATTATTTATTTTTACCAGTGAAACCAATATAACATCTCAACATTCACAAATATACATTTCTGACATTCAAAAACAAAACAAAAACAAATCAGTGACCAATATAGCCACCTTTCTTTGCAAGGACACTCAAAAGCCTGCCATCCATGGATTCTGTCAGTGTTTTGATCTGTTCACCATCAACATTGCGTGCAGCAGCAACCACATCCTCCCAGACACTGTTCAGAGAGGTGTACTGTTTTCCCTCCTTGTTCACCTGATCTCAATGGGGTTCAGATCAGGTGAACAAGGAGGCCATGTCATTAGATTTTCTTCTTTTATACCCTTTCTTGCCAGCCACGCTGTGGAGTACTTGGACGCGTATGATGGAGCATTGTCCTGCATGAAAATCATGTTTTTCTTGAAGGATGCAGACTTCTTCCTGTACCACTGCTTGAAGAAGGTGTCTTCCAGAAACTGGCAGTAGGACTGGGAGTTGATCTTGACTCCATCCTCAACCTGAAAAGGCCCCACAAGCTCATCTTTGATGATACCAGCCCAAACCAGTACTCCACCTCCACCTTGCTGGTGTCTGAGTCGGACTGGAGCTCTCTGCCCTTTACCAATCCAGCCACGGGCCCATCCATCTGGCTCATCAAGACTCACTCTCATTTCATCAGTCCATAAAACCTTAGAAAAATCAGTCTTGAGATATTTCTTGGCCCAGTCTTGACATTTCAGCTTGTGTGCCTTGTTCAGTGGTGGTCGTCTTTCAGCCTTTCTTACCTTGGCCATGTCTCTGAGTATTGCACACCTTGTGCTTTTGGGCACTCCAGTGATGTTGCAGCTCTGAAATATGGCCAAACTGGTGGCAAGTGGCATCTTGGCAGCTGCACGCTTGACTTTTCTCAGTTCATGGGCAGTTATTTTGCTCCTTGGTTTTTCCACACGCTTCTTGCGACCCTGTTGACTATTTTGAAGGAAACGCTTGATTGTTCGATGATCACGCTTCAGAAGCTTTGCAATTTTAAGAGTGCTGCTTCCCTCTGCAAGATATCTCACTATTTTTTACTTTTCTGAGCCTGTCAAGTCCTTCTTTTGACCCATTTTGCCAAAGGAAAGGAAGTTGCCTAATAATTATGCACACCTGATATAGGGTGTTGATGTCATTAGACCACACCCCTTCTCATTACAGAGATGCACATCACCTAATATGCTTAATTGGTAGTAGGCTTTCGAGCCTATACAGCTTGGAGTAAGACAACATGCATAAAGAGGATGATGTGGTCAAAATACTAATTTGCCTAATAATTCTGCACTCCCTGTATACATTATGGAGGGGGCTGGACTATGTCACAGACTACTGTGGTCACTTTATAAAGTACTGGGGAGGGTAGGGTCAGGCCAGCCATCTCACCGGCAGATTACAGACTGGGTCACTGACTCACTATATACAGTACTGGTGGGATAAACAGTGTCACTATATACAGTAATAGGGGGTCAGACCATATAACAGATTGTGGGCACAGGGTACCTCCTTTTGCAGACATGTTATCTGATTCACATTTTTTTGTGTGTTAAATGTTAAAAAAAAAGGATATGTATCAAATTCACTTTTCTTTGGGGGGGGGGGAGGTTAGGGGGTGAGGGGCCGGGGGCCCTCCTTAGATTCTTGCACCTGGACCCTGTGGTTTCTAGTTATGCCTCTGGCTATTCCTATATATATATAGTCACGTTGATTGGAGTAGCCATGTTAGTCCAGAGATTTAGATATCAAAATAACAAGAGTATTGCATTGAGCAATGATACTTTTTTTATTGGACTAACTATACATTTATAAGATGACAAGCTTTCGGAAGAGTTCCTTCCTTTATCAAGTCTGAAGCAATACTAACCAATTCAATGGAATTTACAGATTGTATCTTAAAACACAGAATAGCTAAGAAGACAGTGCAGGGAGAGGAGGAGGTGTCGTAAAAATCATGAGGGGGGCTTAGGTAACAGACAGACAGTGTCCAGTGTAGGAGAACAGACAGGGGAAATATATAGCTTTACATAGAGTATATACTGACATAAAGTTATATATCAACATTGAATCAATATCTATAGAGATGTGAAATTGTATATACAGGGGGAATACAAAAGTTAAGAAAAGACAAAAGTGTGGACATAGGCTTACCTGTGTACCTATGTATAAAGAATGTAATTGACTAAATGAAAGTACATTACAAAAAATTTTGATAATGTGTTAAGAATCCAGAGTCCACATTTAGTCCAGAATTAAACAGGTTGAAGTGCATTATCATTTTCATTTCAAAGGTTTTTCTTTCCATGGTGTTATTGAAGTTGCCTCTGAGAATTTTGATTTTGAGGTTTTGGATGGAGTGGTCAGGTTGGGTGAAATGGTGACCAACAGGGGTGCAGTATTTTGTTTCACAGTGGTTTTTGATTGAGTGTCTGTGTAAGTTCATTCGAAGGTGCAGTTTTTGGCTTGTTTCTCCAATATAGCATCCCATTTCACATGCAGTGCAATGTATCATGTATACCACATTTGCAGATATACATGAATATGCCCCTTTAATGTTGTAAGATTTATTATTGTGATTTGCTGTGCTGCTTTCACAAACGTGTTGACACAGTTTGCAGCGAGCTTTATAGCAGCACTTGGTTCCATTCTGAGTGTTCTTTTTCTCAAGGGGTAGCTTCCTATGTACCAGTTTCTGCTTTAGGTTAGGTGCTTGTCTGTATGCCCCCAACCTGACCACTCCATCCAAAACCTCAAAATCAAAATTCTCAGAGGCAACTTCAATAACACCATGGAAAGAAAAACCTTTGAAATGAAAATGATAATGCACTTCAACCTGTTTAATTCTGGACTAAATGTGGACTCTGGATTCTTAACACATTATCAAAATTTTTTGTAATGTACTTTCATTTAGTCAATTACATTCTTTATACATAGGTACACAGGTAAGCCTATGTCCACACTTTTGTCTTTTCTTAACTTTTGTATTCCCCCTGTATATACAATTTCACATCTCTATAGATATTGATTCAATGTTGATATATAACTTTATGTCAGTATATACTCTATGTAAAGCTATATATTTCCCCTGTCTGTTCTCCTACACTGGACACTGTCTGTCTGTTACCTAAGCCCCCCTCATGATTTTTACGACACCTCCTCCTCTCCCTGCACTGTCTTCTTAGCTATTCTGTGTTTTAAGATACAATCTGTAAATTCCATTGAATTGGTTAGTATTGCTTCAGACTTGATAAAGGAAGGAACTCTTCCGAAAGCTTGTCATCTTATAAATGTATAGTTAGTCCAATAAAAAAAGTATCATTGCTCAATGCAATACTCTTGTTATTTTGATATCTATATATATATATATATCTGTATTTATCTATATCTATATATCTATATATCTATATCTATATATATATATATATATATATATATATATATATATATATATATATATATATATATGTATGTATGTATAGATAGAAAGATAGATAGATAGATAGATGATAGATAGATAGATAGATAGATATTGTACCAAAATACCATTTTATATATATATATATATATATATATATATATATATATATATATGAGCAAAAAAGATGGATGTAGGGGTGGCGCTGTAAAAACACCCTAAAAATATATATTCTGATGTGACTGGAGTGTTGAATTTGCTGCCTATGAATATCTATCTAGAGAAAACTGTGCCCCCAGGAACAGTGAACCCGATAGAATAAAATGTATAATGGAATAGGGAAAAAAGGGGGATAGGGAATATTCAAGATGGCGCAACACTCAAAAAGTGAGACCCTAAATATGGGTGTCTGATTGTAAGTTAGTTTAGAAAACCCAGTTTGCTGGAATAAAACAGCTGGTTAATGTGTATGTCTGGGTCTCCAAATGAGAGAAATACTGTTGATGAGAAAAAGAAGAAGGGATAAAAGTAATTATTTGGTAACACTATTATAAGCTATTATATAGTTGGATAACATATGGTATCTAAAAAAGAATGTATACAATATACACAATTAAATATGTTGGAATATAGTTAGCAATATAATTGTTCTAGCCACGTAACTGGTATAATTCCCACTGAATAGTATATGACAGATTAGGTACACAAAGATATATATCAAAATGCAGCCATCTGCTTCAGGAGTAACCTAAATATTAGCAGATGTGACTACGCTTGGTACTTTAAATATTATATTAGCCTAAGCGTACCATATGTAGTGATGAAAATAATAATGTTGATAGAGCAGTTTCTATATTGAATTTAAATCACAAATAATAGCCCAATAAAGTGCAAAATATAAGTCCAATATTGGTGGAAAACTTCAATAGCTGTAGGTAGATGCGAGTAATGCAAATGTTTAGGCAAATAAAACAATGTATCCACGTTCCACAACGAGCCCGTTGGGAGTATACTTACACTCCGTTACCTCAATCTAATGAGGTAAGTGCCGCGCAGTGTATAGGTAGTTCTCCCTCCCGGTATCTGTGGTATAGTGGAGCGGTGTCCTCTTATGATCCAGAGATCTCTTTAGTGTTCTCTCTCAAATTTGGCTCAATCATGTAAGAGAAAGGACATACAATAGTGCAACATTGTATGGAAATATCACACTTCTTTTATTTGTTTAACAATTGTGCGCTTACATCAAATGACCTCAATAATATGAGGTAATTAAAAGCATTGATAAAAAAAGTTTTCTTTGTTCTTTGACTCCTGAACAAATACTCATAAAATCTGGTAAACTCTGTGTACAATACAGATGAAACATACGGTAAAAAACAAGGAACCTGACGCGTTTCGAAGGAATATAAAACGTTTGTGCCCTTCTTCCTCAGAGGTGATTACCGATTAATACATTTGCTGCACTTAGATACACTGAAAAGCCGGGGCGGCAGCACGCCCCGTGATACTAGTAAGTGTAACCATTGGTCTCTAAAGGTCACATGCCGGTTTAGTTTATTCTATCGGTTTAGAGTCCGGTTGTGAGTATATCATGTGGCACTTCATTGATGCCATTGGATCTCAATAGTGTGTACATTGTTTCTATAGAAACATAGTGAACTACGGATAATATCCGATCGAGTGAAAAGCTTAAAATAATTTTGTTAAAATATGTTTGGTGTAGTAATTTAAGTAGTTGTGGCTTGTTTTAAGTAAACGTATATGATATGTTAAATGTATACCGGACATAATACACAAATAGTAATGATATATTACCGATGACAAATTTTTTGGTTTAGTTGTGTCTAAAATGAGAGATACTTTGCTATAGTGATAAGAATGTAAAAAGTTAAGTGATTCATTTGCCCTTTTTGTAGTATAAATATCTAAAAATCTCAAGAAGTGGGCGATCGCCCTGTTATTTAATGTAATCCTAAACTATATGGATTAAATATTAAAAATAAAAATAAAAAATTTAAAAAATTTTTTACTGGACGGTAAGGTAAATAAATATAGCAAGTGTATATGTTGGAAAATAAATTATATACGCTGGAATGAAATAGAATAAATATATGAATAAATGGATTCTAATAAACTATTAGAGATTCTTGAATCATTAAGAACTATATATGTCCTCTGTTTTTAGGACTAGATCAATTTATATGATTAGATGAATTCTAATAAACTATTGGAAATTCTTGAATCATTGAAAACTGTACATGTCCTCTATTTTTAGGACTAGATAAATTGTGATATCTTATAACAGATACTGTAGATGTAATGTTATATAAAAAATAATGTTTAAAATTTATTTAAAAAAAGGGGGTGAAGCTATCAGATTTTGACATAAAAAAATCCTAAATAAATGTTTATTAAGTATAATTAATAGTGACATAATTATTATTGTTGCTATTGATGGTTGAAATATAAATTTAATGTCATATAAACTGGAATTAATAACACCAAATAGATATTATGTGAAGAAATAATGGTTTATGTTGTACTAAAATAGGTTTGTATAAGGAGCTTGCACTTATAGAGGGACAATACATGGGTCCGTTTATGGATCACTGGATAGTATAATATAATTATTAAATTTCAGTGGTCCATATTGGTGAATTCAACAGATACCAACAGAGATTGGGTGATACTTCATTATCTGGGTGTTCAACCTAGATATAAGTAGATTCAATGGATTAAATTAGATTGGAAAGAGTTGTGGTAAAACCTTTCTATTTAATGTAGGAACAATCATTGGAAATAAATTGTATCATATATACATAGATGGATGGAATTAAGTGAGATAGGCAGCAAGGTCAATGTCTTTATTCAATCCCTTGGGAACTAGTGTTTGAAAGGTATAGATCCAGAATGTTTCCCTCCTCCGGATGTCCAATTCTCTGTCTCCTCCTCTTCTCTTTTCAGGTATGTATTCTAAAATCGATCCTTTTAGACAACTAGGATCTTTGTTGTGTTTCTTGAGGTAGTGTGCGGAGAGGTTGTGATTTTTTTCTCCTATTTCTATATATAAAAATGTATTTATGAATAAATAGAACATATTCTGCTATGTGCAGAACTTTGGAATGTGAAATATTCATATTTTCATGTCGGGTTACCGAACATGAGAATATGCGATCGGGTTTCCGCACGAGTAGAGCGTCAATTTCCCCCCCACACTTTTTTTGTTTCATTGACTTCTATGAAGGAATAGGTTATCATGTGCCCTATATTGTAAGTTTGGCTTTTTGCGTGCGTCGGGTTAGTGCGACAGTGATAACTTTTACTTTTCACTCGTAATACCAGTGCAACCCGACACGCGCAAAAAGTTTACTTCTAGCGCAATTAATGCTCTAGCAAAAGCACGAAATAGCGCTCCACTCGTAATATGGCCCTAAATATTTAATAGAAAAACGGCGGAACTCTCCAGCACTGCAAGATCTCTCTCATTTATATATGTGAAGGAGAGACAAGCCTAGTGTAATATAGCACTGCATGATATGAAAGTTTTGTTTTCAGATTGGGTGCTTTCAATGTTATTGCATTTAAACATTTTTTTCTTTTATATTTTAATACATTTAGATCTAGCAGTGATTTTACAAAATCTGGTTATGATTTGAATAATTATGTGTTACTTTAACAAATTAGGATCATACTTTTTACATTCTGAATATCTTTTACAAATTACATTGCACTTTCTATTTGCTCCATTGTAAACTAAAACTATCAGTTTCAGAAGTGGGAGGGACAGGGAATGTCCCTGGGCTGATCAGGGGAGTTCCCAGGGTATGTCTGAAGTACATTTAAATAAGCTGGTCTCACTGATTTTTCTTCTCGCCGGCTGTATGCAGGTGTATTTTGCTCAAAATTCACAATACACTTATTTTGACTAACAGAAACGTAATATATACTAAAATATAGACAAAAGCAAGTTGAAATTGTAGCAAAACACCAGTTTAATTTGTAATTAATGCAAACTGAGCCTTTATATCAGCCCCAAGGGTTCTTCAGTTACTTCTCTCCCATTGCGGATCATGTCCGACAGACTTCACTGAATGCGGAGAGCAATACGCTCTCCCCATTCAGCATTGCACCAGCAGCTCTTGTGAACTGCTGGTGCAACGCCGCCCCCTGCAGATTCGCAGCCAATCGGCCGCTAGCAGGGGGTGTCAATCAACCCAATCGTATTCGATCGGGTTGAATTGCGGAGATGTCTGGCCGCCTCCTCAGAGCAGTCGGGCAGGTTATGGAGTAGCGGTCTTTAGACCGCTGCTTCATAACTGTTTTTTCCAACGGAAGATGGCACTCGTCACTAAGCTATAATAGACAAATATGTATATATTAATATGCAATATCAAAATAGTGAATTTTCCTTCACAATTGTCCTGACAATAGAAAGTGCAAAGTTTAAATGTAATAAAAGTGAATCTGAAGTGTAAAATTATATAAAATACAAAGCAGTGTGTAAATGCGGAAAAACTGATGTCATACAATGCTATATTGCACTATGCTTGTCTTTCCTTCACATACAGAAATGCAGGTAATGCCCCTTGGAGAAGTATAGTAAAATCTCCTTTTGAAAATTTCACTAGGGATCATCTAGTGCTGGAGGATAATTTTAGACCATCTCACCTGATCAGAGTGGTTTTGAACATCAGGACCTTAGTGTGGAGGAAATCATGCATTTTAAAGGCTTAAAGGGACATGAAACCCAAATTTTTTCTTTCATGATTCAGATAGAGAATACAATTATAAAAAAACTTTCCAATTTACTTTACTTTACTGTTATTTCATTTGCTTCCTTCTCTTGTTATCCTTTGCTGAAAGCTTTATCTTGGAAAGCTCAGGAGCAGCAGATAACCTAGGTTCTAGCTGTTGATTGGTAGCTGCATATATATATATCGATTGTGATTGGCTCCCCCATGAGTTCAATTAGAAACCATTAGTGGATTGCTGCTAATTTACTTCTATTATTTCATGTGCTTCCTTCTCTTGTTATCCTTTGCTGAAAGTTTTATCTAGGAAAGCTCAGGAGCAGCAGAGAACCTAGGTTCTAGCTGTTGATTGGTAGCTGTATATATATATCGATTGTGATTTGCTCACCCATGAGTTCAATTAGAAACCATTCGCTACTACTTCAACAAATGATACCAAGAGTATGAAACAAATTAGATAATAGAAGTAAATTAGAAAGTTGTTTAAAATTGTATTCTCTATCTAAATCATGGGGAAAAAAATGGGTTTCATGTCTCTTTAAGTGATATCCCGTCCCTGATTGGCTGCATTGCACTGTTTTGTTTACATAGAAATAAGTTACTGGTAGAGGCAAAACTTCAGAAGGATAAGGACTGAACAACATGTTTTATTAACTGCAAAACAGAGGTCATGGCATAATTATTCCAGGATCAAATTGTCCTATCCTCTGCCAGGCAAGTCCCAGCCAGTAACAGTGATCTGTTGAGGATGTCACAATTGTTCAACCACCAGCCTATCTTCATTTCTGACACGTGGGTGCCTTTCCCTATGCCATGTTTATCACTGAGACATGTATTCTAAGACACTGGTCCTGATTTTTGGGAGGTTTACTGTAGCATGCAGAAAAAAAGTTAAATGTCTTTCAAGAATGAAAGTTATGGCCTGTTAATATGTGCCTCTAAGTACAGATGTGCAGTCATGAGTTATTGCCATTGCACGGAATTCCTTATGTTACGCATGTATGAAATCTTTAAGTTTCTTGCCACTGTATCTGAGGCCAACCTTTTTTTAAATAAAACAATTGGTAAAATATATTTTTCTTTAAATAATCCTTGATATAAATGATGCTTTAAAGTTATTGTAGCACTACCAAATCCCATAATATTTAGTATACTTAAAAAAATGTAAACTGTTTTATTGAATATGTAGTATATGTTTATCTTATGTATGTGATAAATGACATGTTCCTCAAACACAATATATTGTTATATATTTGCCTGTCCTGTAAATATTATGTTAACATTTTTCCTCTTGAGTCAGAGAGAGATAATGGGACTTTTATTTTATAGCAGTCAAAAGAGTGTTCATATTTAGGTAAAGATATTTGTGAAGTCACTAATGCTAAAGGGACATTTTACTAAAGAGTCCTTATGACTCCAACATATTTTTTAAATGTCTTTGCAATATAAACTGCATTAAGAATGAGGTGAAGCATGATGTTAATTATGCTGCTTAGCCATTTTTAACTTGGAGATCAGCCCCCTGTGATCACAAACTTGCCTGTCAATCAAGTGCTTGCAATACACACCAATCAGCAGCTGTGGATGCTCCAAACATTGGCATGCATTGTTGTGCAATGCCCATTTACCTCCACACATAGCATTGCACATTTCTGGCAAAAACTTCAACTTTTGTTTTATCTGTCTACAGAAAAGTTTTCCATAAGCATTGTAGAACATCCAGGTTTTTGCTGGGCAAACGTGTTGCAACATTTTTTTTTTAAAGAAAGTCGTTGTTTCGTTTGTGGTTTCTTACATGAACACCCTTCTTCTTCAGTGTTCTTCTGAAAGTGGACACCTGAACAAAGTCTTTTGCAGTTTGTAGAGTTTTCTGGCTGGCTTTTGCTTTTACCCTTTTGATTCTTTTAATTTGTAAACTATTTGTCTTACAGTGGATTGATGAGCACCAAGGTCTTTAGCAATGCTTTTGTAATCTTTTTATGCCTTGATAATCTATATAATGCATCTTCTAAGGTCCTGAGAAAGTCATTGGGATAGAGGCATGGTTCATACTAACCAATCTTTCATGAGAAGAACAAATTTGCCCTTATTGAGGCTTTGTGTGCCCTAATTTATAGGGCAGTGAATCTGTGCATTCCACACTTCCAAACTGCTTAAAGGGACAGTCAACACCAAAATTGTCATTGTTTAAAAAAATAGATAAGGCCTTTACTACCCATTCCCTAGATTTGCACAACCATATCTATATTAATATACTTTATAACATTTCAATCTCTAAATTTCTGCCGGTTTCCAAACCACTACAGACAGACATGCTTTTTTGTTTGCTTTTCACAACAGGAAACTGCTAGTTCGTTTGGGCCACATAGATAACATTGTGCTCACTCCCATGAAGTTGTGTACAACACAGCACTAATTGGCTAAAATGCAAGTTAATAGATAATAAATAAAAAGTCATGTGATCAGGGGCTGTCACAAGAGACTTAGATACAAGGTAATCTTTGCAAAACTGGGGAATGGGTAATTAAGGGATTATCTATCGTTTTAAACAATAAAACAATTGGTGTTGACTGTCCCTTTAATTGAAACACCAGACCCCAAATAGCTTTTGGATAAGTCTTTAATGAAGAGAATGATTACTCAATGTCTGCAAAAAAATGTGACTGGTACATCTGTTTGTGTGTTATTAGTTCATACTTATTGTATTTGTATATAATTATGACTTAGATAAAGTTGAGGCCATATTTTATGAGTAATCAATGAAAAAATCCAGGTAGTTCTTAAAGATTCACATTTTTTGTCTTGCAGCTGTACACATATTCCAGTCCTTATATATTCTTAGCATGCCAGTTTTAAGAATATGCTTGCTTCCTTTAAAGGCCTAGTCATATAGTCTTACTCACCTGTGCTCTAGCTAAGTATTCAATAAAAAAAGGGTATTGTATTGTACCCAGCATTGTGTTGCAAAATAACCATAGCTAAATAATTTAATAATTTCATGGCATTTGTTGAACATATGTTTGATTTCCAGTTTCATGTATGTGAAAATGGAAATTCATCTGGAACTATCAGACAGCTAGATTATGAGTTTTGCTTTACGGTGTGGTATGGCTATAGCGCTGCAAAATTGTGCAGGGAATGGCCGGTAACACATATTACGAATTGTGGCGGTATAGCTATAGCGCAAGCATTTTAGCCTGTAATGCAACGTCCAATCCACACTCAAAAAATGACGTTTGAGTGCGGGATTTTCCATAGCGCCGTATTACAGGTTGTCCGGCTAAAATGCTTGTGTTAAAGCCTATACTGACACGATCCATTCCGCGATCTGAGACCATTAGTTATGTATTTTGCAAAACAAAAATATTTCACAAAACTAATAACTAAAATGTTATAAAGTGCACTAGCCCCCATAAACAACCTATTAACCCCTAAGCCGCCACCCTCCCGCATCACAAATACTTTATTAAATTGATTAACCCCTAATCTGCTACCCACCCACATCGCCAACACTAAATAAATCTAGTAACCCCTAAACCTCTGGCCCCCCACATCGCCAACACTATAATAAAGTATTAACCACTAAACCTCCAGCCCCCCACATCGTAACTAATAAACTAAAGCTATTGACCCCTAAACCGCCAGCCCCCCACAACGTAACTAATAAACAAAACATATTAACCGCTAAACCGCCGGCCCCCCACATTGCAAAACACTAAATTAAACTATTAACCCCTAAACCTAACACCCCCTTACTTTAAATTAAAAGTTACAATATAACCATCTTATAATAAATAAAAACTTACCTGTGGAAAAAAAAATCTAAGATTAAACTAAAAATTAACCTAACTATTCTAATAAAATAACAAAAACTACCAATTAAAAATCCTAAATTACATGATTAAAAAAACTAACACTACGAAAAAATAAAAAACCTAAATTACAAATTTAAATAAACCTAATACTACAAAAAATGTAAAAATCTAACATTACAAAAAATAATAAACACTAAAAATATGAAAAATAATAAATGATCAAAAATAAAAACAATTACACCTAATTACAATTACCCTATAAAAATAAAAAAGCCCCCATAAAATAAAAACACCCCTAACCTAACAATAAACTACCAATAGCCCTTAAAAGGGTCTTTTGTATGGCATTGCCCTAAGTTAAACAGTTCTTTTACCTAAAAAAAGTCCACACTAAAATTAAAAACCCTCACCCAACCAACCCCCCAAAATAAAAAACCTAAGTCTAAAAAAATCCTAAGCTACCCATTGCCCCTAAAGGGACATTTGTATGGGCATTGCCCTTAAAAGGGCATTCAGCTCTTTTACTGCCCCTAAAAGGGCATTTAGCTCTTTTACTGCCCAAAGCCCTAAAAAAAAAAAAACCCAAAAAAATGAAAAAAAAACCCCACTAACCCCATAATATCTACTCACGGTTCCTGAAGTCCAGCCATCCATTCTCATCTAGGCGGCGGGCAGTCTTCATCTAGGCGGCGACATCTTCCTTCATCATGGGACCATCTTCTATCTTCATAATGGTGGCGCGGAGCTGTGGAGGCGCGGAGTGGAGCTGTCCTGGACCGGCAATGACATCCAATGCAGAGCGTCCTCTTCATACAATCACCGTCTTACACTGAAGCTTGAATGCAAGGTACCCATGCATTCCTATTACCTGACATTTTCAAATCAACCAATAGGATGAGAGCTACTAAAATCCTACTGGCTGCTCAAATCAGCTAATACGATTTTAGTAGCTCTCATCCTATTGGCTGATTTGGACAGCTCAGCTCCGTGCCTCCACAGCTCCGCGCCACCGGGATGGGTAGTTTTTTTTATTTTATTAGAATAGTTATGTTAGGTTAATTTATAGTTTAATCTTAGTTTTTTGTATTTCACAGGTAAGTTTTTATTTATTTTAAGATAATTATATTGTAACTTTTAATTTAAAGTTAGGGGGTGTTGGGTTTAGGGGTTAATACTTTATTATAGTGTTGGCGATGTGGGGGTGGCGATTTAGGGGTTAATATGTTTAGTGTCGGCGATGTCAAAGGCGGCAGTTTATGGGTTAATTACTTTAGTGTCGGCGATGTCGGGAAGTGGTGGTTTAGGGGTTAATAACTTTATTTAGTGTCAGCGATGTCGGGGAGAGGCATATTAGGGGTATTTAGACTAGGGGTTTATGTTCGGGTGTTTCTTTCCCCCATAGACATCAATGGGGTTGTGTTACAGGGATTTGCCATTCCGTAATCGCAGGTGTTTTTTTCTAACACTTTCTCCCCATTGATGTCTATCGGGGAAAGCGTGCACGAGCACGTAAACTCAGCCCTTGGCTTTTTTTTGTGCAATATGGAGCTTAATGCACCATAACGCACAACAAGAGTTTTTTCAGTAACTCGTAATGGCAGCGCTATGGAAAGTGCGATACCGCTCATTTTATTGCGTTATTTACACACCCGGTATAGCGCAAAAATCGTAATCTAGGCAAGAGATAGTTCTTAAAGAATACCAGGTCATATGGGGAAAATGCTGTTACAAGATGTTAGGCTAATAGGCCACAATACAATGTCAATCAAGGCAACACATTTTAAATAATACAGAATTTTAATACTACAATCAGAGACACAAGAGAATGTGAAGAGGGTAGTGGATAGCTTCAAGTATTTCCTTGTTATTAATGGATCTTACTTTAAGCAGGCAACTGGTTTCCAATAAACCATTTCACTAGTTCTCACAAATGTGTGCAATAAAATAAATATTGCATGTTAAGAATCTTTTGTGAATCTTTATAAAATACTTTTTTTTTCAATTTTTTTTTTTTTTTTATCATAATCCTAAAACTCACCATCCAGGCCTCTCTATGAATTAATAAAAAGTTATAAACACTCTTATGTCCAGTTCATTTTCAGTATGTTTTACCTTAATGAAATCTGACAGTTGTAAAATCTCACTCAATGGACAGAAAATCATCACAGGGATATCAGTAAAAGCTTAGTCAAGAGAGGGGAAATGCATCCATTTATTATTTGTCAACATCCCCCAACACACCCTTGAAAAACAAACTCTCCAGGAATGTATCAAGCGATGTGTATCTGCTGCTAACTAAACAGCTGGCCAGAGATGAGTCATATGCACGTAATTAGATAGAAGAATAATCACATCTTCATTTCAAAGCAAGGAAAATTCTTCTCTTAGACAATAAAACCTGTTTATTTTGTGCACATTAAAACATTTGCTTGGCTCTTTGTTCCTCAGCACTGGTTCATCCAGTTAATCTCAATATGTTGGTGGTCTATGACCCTTAATCTGTTATCTAAGTGTACAAAAATTGCTTAGACACTAAAGGGGCATCATCATCACCTATAACACATAATCATTTATAGAATGGTGGGTGTGCACTGTATCGTTATGATGTAGCATAACTCCCAAAATACAAGGTTGAGTTCATTCTTGTCAGTCAGTTACTAACATTTATTTTTATTTAGCAAAAATGTTATTGTTTTCAATGTTATTAAAAATATCAAGAAAAGTTAATCCTTGTGACTCATAAAGGAAGTTGTATACATAATCACATGATCTGCTTAATATCACTGATTTTAAGTTTAGATCTATAAAACATGCAGATTTGATTGTGTATTGTGCAGCTTCTGATTGTTGTACCACCTACCTAATGACAATTTACAGAGTAGAAGCCCTTCATTTTTAGCTAGACAAGGATTTCCAAAGATACACAATGATAAACATGATTTTCTAACTGCAAGGATTTCAATGCAGTAAAAAAGGACATGGTTACTGTATTTATTTATTTAAAGGGAATCGGACAGAGTATGCCATTTTAAAATGTTTCCCATTCTAATTTGCATTGTTCCCATTATTATTATTATTATTATTATTATTATTATTATTATCGGTTATTTGTAGAGCGCCAACAGATTCCGCAGCGCATTGTTGAAGAGATATCTAGGTAAATGTCTAGAGCACTACATGGCAGGAAATAGTGCTGTCATTTAGTGCTCTTACAAATGGATAGCATTCTTGCAACATTCACCAGAAATGGGCAGGTTCCTGAGCTTATGTTCCTGCTTTTTAACAATAGATACCAAAAGAACAAAGAAACATTGATCATAGAAATACATTAGAAAGTTGTTTAAAATGACATGCTCTATCTGAATCATGAAAGAAAAATCTTGGGTTTCATTTTCCTTTTAGTGAGTCAAGTTTTTCACCTGATTATCTAAATGAGAACTTTTTAAAATGCATCTCATTTTTTAAAGGGACAGTCTACACCAAAATTTTTCTTATTTAAAAAGATAGATAATCCCTTTATTACCCATTCCCCGTTTTTGCATAACCAACACAGTTATATTAATATACTTTTTACTTCTGTGATTACCTTGTATCTAAGCCTTTGCAGACAGCCTCCTTATCTAAGTGCCTTTGACAGACATGCAGTGTAGCCAATCAATGAAGACTCCTAAATAACTTCACGGGAGTGAGCACAATGTGAACTAGCACAGTCTAACTGTGAAAAACTTTCAAAATGCTCTGAGCTAGGAGGCGGTTTTCAACTGTTTAGAAATCAGTTTGAGCCTACCTAGGTTTAGCTTTTCAAAAATACCACCAAGGGAACAAAGCAAATTTGATGATAAAAGTAAATAGGAAAGTTGTTTAAAATTGTATGCCCTATCTGAATCATAAAAGTTTAATTTTGACTTTACTGTCCCTTTAATTATATAAAAAAATATCCTGTTCTGAACAAATCAACATTTTCACCTGTCTCTGATGGATCAAAAATCTATTTATCCATGTAAAGTCATTATACAAGGGGGGAAATGCCAACTGGCTCGATAGTGTAGAATAGAGTAAACCTTAATGCTAAACAGAACATCTCAATGTTTAGGCCCTCACAAGTGTACACTGAATTGTTTAAAATTAACAAAATAATCAAGTCAATTTTGTGCATGATTAAAGGACAAACAAAAGTGCAATGGATATAATCTGCATTGGTGATATATGTGAACATCTTGTATTTATTTATCTTTGTGATGTCATTATAACATTTACAATTGCAAAAGGAATCATTAAGTCCAGTTGCTAGGCTTAAAGGGACATGAAACCCAAATTTTTTCTTTTATGATTTAGAAAGAACATGCAATTTTAAACAACTTTCTAATTCACTTCTATTATCTAATTTGCTTTATTCTCTTGAAAGATTGTGCTGAAAAGCATATCTAGATAAGAGATGAGATGAGATGCATCATATGATTGGCTCACCCATGTGCATTGCTATTTCTTCAACTAAGGATAACTAAATAATGAAGCAAACTAGATAATAGAAGTAAATTGGAATGTTGTTTTAAATTGTATTCTCTACTTGAATCATGAAATAATTTTTTTGGGTTTAGTTCACAGGTTCAAAGCTCCCTTCAGGCAGTTAATATATATATATATATATATATATATATATATATATATATATATATATATATATATATAATGTTTTGATAGTCTTACTAAATGAACTAAAACTTACAAAAAGACTTGAAACTCTATTTATAGAAAATTCTTGGTTACAATAACCTTAGGTGCAACAACACCTTAGGTAACAATGAATTGCAGTAAAATAGTAAAGGACGTTGTTATTTATTTTATATTGTTTAAACAATCAAGCACAATTTAAAGGCAAATAACGTTAATGGCAAACATTAATCCAAGAGTTCTCAGTCATATGTGAAAAAGCAGGGAAATGAGCTCCAATTCTTCCCACCCCCGCAAAAAGATAAATAAATAAAGAAATGTACCTTCTGAAGAGTTCTTGGATAAGGCATTTCAGCCATTTTTGTTTATTAACTAGTGCAGTTGCGTTGAAGGGAACACAAACTTTAAGTTGCAAATGTCGATTGAGAGAGCTGAAACCACAAATTCTCCTTTTTTTTAAATAATATTTCAGTGAGAATGTTTGCATGCATGTAAGCTTTTGCTATTATTATTAATAATATTAATAATAATAATACTGTTAAAAAAGTACATTATTAAAATGCTATAGTTATTATTTATAACTATAACGTAAAAAATATTTTTAAAAATATCTTACAGATGTATACAGATGTATACAAATGTTATTCATTTTATAAAATAATTATTACATATTTTTAAAACAAAATCTTGTGGACCATAAAATAGGATTTTATTTCTTGAAATAAATGTCAATTACATGAAATACTGAACCCTCGGACACTATACATTCTAAGATATTTCTATTGGTAACACTTTACTGTTGTCTAATTAGCTGTTTGTACACTTGTAGCTGCTCACTTTATACAGCAGATACAGATTCTTATAGGTCTCCACCTCATGGGATTCTCTTAATCTTTAGCAGATTCCATGGCCTCTAGTTATCAAAGTCTGGCAGACCTGATCCGACAGTGCGGATCAGGTCCGCCAGACTTCGCTAAATACGGCGAGCGTATTGCTCACAAGAGCTGCTGGTGCAATGCCGCCCCCTGCTGACTCGCGGCCAATCGGGCGCCAGCAGGAAGGTGTCAATCAACCCGATCGTACTAGATCGGGTTGATTTCCGGCGATGTCTGTCCGCCTGCTCTGAGCAGGCGGACAGGTTATGGAGCAGCGGTCTTTGTGACCGCTGCTTCATAACTGCTTAAGGGTCTACACTCTCACCTTAAAGGGACAGTCTACACAAAAATTGTAATTTTTTAAAAATATAGATAATGCCTTTACTACCCAGCTTTGAACAACCAACATTGTTAGATAAAGATACTTTATAACATTTAAACCTCTAAATGTCTGCCTGTTTCAAAGGCTCTATTTGTATTTGCTTTTCACAACAGGAGACTGATAGTTCATGTGGGCCATATAGATAACAATGTGTTTGGGAAGTTATTTAAGAGTTAGCACAACACAGTACTAAATGCAACTCAATAAATTTTAAAAAGTCACAGTCATGTGATCAGGGGCTGTCAGAAGATGCTTAGATGCAAGGTAATCACAGAGGTAAAAAGTGTATTAATATAACTGTGTTGGTTATGCAAAACTGGGGAATGGGTAATAAAGGGATTATCTATCTTTTAAAATAATATAACTTATATTGTATATACTGTCCCTTTAAGTAAACTGCAAGAATCATGGTTCGGTCCATCCAATATTCATATCATAAACAATACTTTTTTTTTTATTTCAAAAGTGAATATTAAAAGTTTTTTCCCTTTTTATAATATTATAAAATATATAATATTTTATAATATTTTGTTGGTATAAAGGGACATACGGAAACCGTGACAAAATGTTAGGATTTTTTTTTAATTATTGATTAACAACAGTAAAATACAGAAGAGGGGGTAATGTTTGACACTATGCAGACCTTGCTCACTGAAGCAAATCTTGAGATTAACAATGCAACTTTGCCATCAAATACCAATAAACATATAAAGAGTGGACTGAGGTCTCACAGCTGTGGTACTGTCAGACAATAGTCATCAAAAAAAAACATTTTGTGCTCCAAAAAAATTAAAACATGCCCATATAATTATTATTATAATTATTAACTTTCATTCATAAAGCACCAACATTTTGTACTGTGACATTACATGTTTCACTAAACTCAAACAAAAGAATGGCCTAGAGAGAAAATCATTAGTATTGCATACAAAGTGCACAGCAGGTGGAGAGGCTCTCAGCTTTTAATCTAAAGAAGGGTGATTAAAAACAAAATGTGAGGAAAGTAGATAAATTCAGGCCAGGATAATAGTGATGGAAGTAAAGGAATTCTATGGGGGATTTATTATAGTGCGAGCGGACATGATACGATGTAGCGTATCATGTCCACTGCACATCGATAAATGCCGGCAGCATACGCTGTCTGCATTTATCATTGCACCAGCAGTTCTTGTGAACTGCTGGTGCAATGCCGCCCCCAGGGGGTGTCAATCAACTCGATCGTATTTGATCAGGTTGATTTCTGTTCACGGCCTCAGAGCAGGCGGACAAGTTATGGAGCAGCTTCTGAAGGCTCGCACGGAAACAGGGGCTTCAAGCTTCATACGGAGCTTGATTAATCGGCCCCTATATCTAAAGTTCTCATCTCTTTCTCTAATAAAGGTATCTTACAGTGAGTTGGTACAGAAAGGTGATTTCGTGTAGTAGTACTTTACAACTGTAAAATAAACAATTCTGAAATCTTTGGTTTCGGAGTTGAAAGAAAGTGTTGAGTAGAAAAAATTGGTAAGTAGGTAGGTGTTGCAGATACTTGTAATATGAATATAATTATATAATGCCATAATATGATTATGTGACAGTATAACAGTTATGGGGTGGGTGGGATGTAGGGGAGGGAAGTGGCACAGTGTTTAGGAATGAGCAAGGTGTGTAGTTACAGAAACATCTTGTTTACATTAAGTTTGTAAAATGATGGCTGTTTTCTGTGGTGGAATTTATGAAGGAAGAGGTGTGGTTTCGTAGTAAAAAAGGGGAGCTAAGGAATTAGTATACATCTTTTGATACAAAGGGATATGAGATATAGATAAAGTATTCTTGGAGTATACTTAGGACATCCCATTTTTCGTTTATGGAATTTGGTTTATCTTTAAACGGTTTATCTGGAGGGATCTTTATATATTTACAAAATTATAATCTTTCAGAACCCTGGTTCCAGATTGATTTAAAAAGAACAGTAAACACTTTGATTGTTATATAAAATGTTTATGTATAGTAAATCTGAAAATTGTGGGTTCTCCAGCTGAACATGCACACAACAGACTCCACAAGCCTAATCTGTCCATAATTGGCTTCAGCAGAGATGATAAGGAACTTCAAAACAAATATTTTGCTAACAAAATGACAGTGGCTAACCTTGTCTACTCTAATGATAAGTCCAGATTGGCTCCTCCAAATAAAGCAAATGGTGGGTAAAGTTTGGCTTTTGAAAAAGATTGCAGAAAACAAGGTGTTAATATATGAAAAGATATCACACTCACCTATCAAATCAAAAACAAAAAGAAGCGCACCTCCGATTTAAGAGTGTATTTAATAGTAAAAAATAGCATAAGTAAAAAATGCGCTTACTTTATATAAAAACAATATGAACATTTCACAGAAGTCGCTGCAGGTTTCTCCGGTGTACGGTCAAGTGATTTCCTCTGTCACAATTTGTCAGCGTCATGATCTACCATCCACTTAAGAGCAGATCACTTAACGGTACACCGGAGGAACCTACAGGGACTTCTGTGAAATGCTAACTTTTTTATTTTATATAAAGTAAGTGCATTTGTTACTTGCGCTATATTTTACTATTAAGTACACCCTTGAATCGGAGGTGCACTTCTTTTTGTTTTTAGTTTGTATTTCTGCACATTTGGGAGTGAGCATTCTCAGATTATCAGATTCAAGGAGTTGTGTTTTACTCTGAGTTTGGACACTTACGGCTAGATTTAGAGTTTTGTCGGTAACGACCCGCGTAGCTAACGCATGCTTTTTTTTCCCCGCACCTTTTAAATACCGCTGGTATTTAGAGTTCACAGAATGGCTGCGTTTTCAGTGCGTTAGGCTCCAAAAAGGGAGCGTAGAGCATAATTTACCGCCACTGCAACTCTCGATACCAGCGGTGCTTACGGACACGGCCACGATTCCCCCATAGGAAACAATGGGGCTGTTTGAGCTGAAAAAAAACCTAACACCTGCAAAAAAGCAGCGTTCAGCTCCTAACGCAGCCCCATTGTTTCCTATGGGGAAACACTTCCTAAGTCTGCACCTTACACCCTAACATGTACCCCGAGTCTAAACACCCCTAACCTTACACTTATTAACCCCTAATCTGCCGCCCCCGCTATCGCTACCTACAATCCATGTCCAATTGGATGAAGACTTCAGCCGGATCATGGACATCTTCAGCCTCCCGCTTGGGCTTGGATCAAGACATCGGAGGCTCTTCTGGATTGATCGGTGAACCCGGCGTGGTGAAGATCTTCAGGGGCTTAGTGTTAGGTTTATTTAAGGGGGGTTTTGGTTAGATTAGGGGTATGTGGGTGGTGGGTTGTAATGTTGGGGGGGGGGTATTATATGTTTTTTTTTACAGGCAAAAGAGCTGAATTCTTTGGGGCATGCCCCGCAAAGGGCCCTTTTCAGGGCTGGTAAGGTAAAAGAGCTTTTCTATTTTAATTTTAGAATAGGGTAGGGCATTTTTTTATTTTGGGGGTCTTTGTTATTTTATTAGGGGGCTTAGAGTAGGTGTAATTAGTTTAAAATTGTTGTAATATTTTTCTAATGTTTGTAAATATTTTTTTATTTTTTGTAACTTAGTTCTTTTTTATTTTTTGTACTTTAGTTAGTTTATTTCATTGTATTTATTTGTAGGTATTTTATTTAATTAATTTATTGCTAGTGTAGTGTTAGGTTTAATTGTAGATAATTGTAGGTAGTTTATTTAATTTTTTTATTGATAGTGTAGTGTTAGGTTTAATTGTAACTTAGGTTAGGATTTATTTTAAAGGTAATTTTGTAATTATTTTAACTAGGTAACTATTAAATAGTTATTAACTATTTAATAGCTATTGTACCTGGTTAAAATAATTACAAAGTTGCCTGTAAAATAAATATTAATAATTTATATTGTAGCTATATTAGGGTTTATTTTACAGGTAAGTATTTAGCTTTAAATAGGAATAATTTATTTAATAAGAGTTAATTTATTTCGTTAGATTTAAATTATATTTAACTTAGGGGGGTGTTAGTGTTAGGGTTAGACTTAGCTTTAGGGGTTAATACATTTATTATAGTAGCGGTGTGGTCCGGTCGGCAGATTAGGGGTTAATAATTGTAGGTAGGTGGAGGCGACATTGGGGGTGGCAGATTAGGGGTTAATAAATATAATATAGGGGTCGGCTGTGTTAGGGGCAGCAGATTAGGGGTACATAGGTATAATGTAGGTTGCGGCGGTGTATTGAGCGGCAGATTAGGGGTTAAAAAAAATATGCAGGTGTCAGCGATAGCGGGGGCGGCAGATTAGGGGGTAATAAATATTATGTAGGCGTCGGCGGTATTAGGGGCAGCAGATTAGGGGTACATAGGGATAACGTAGGTGGCGGGGGGGTGTGGTCGGCAGATTAGGGGTTAAAAAATTTTAATAGAGTGGCGGCGATGTGGGGGGGCCTCGGTTTAGGGGTACATAGGTAGTTTATGGGTGTTAGTGTACTTTAGAGCACAGTAGTTAAGAGCTTTATGAACCGGCGTTAGCCCAGAAAGCTCTTAACTCCTGTTTTTTTTCTGCGGCTGGAGTCTTGTCGTTAGATTTCTAACGCTCACTTCAGCCACGACTCTAAATACCGGCGTTAGAAAGATCCCATTGAAAAGATAGGATACGCAATTGACGTAAGGGGATCTGCGGTATGGAAAATTCGCGGCTGCAAAGTGAGCGTTAGACCCTTTCCTGACTGACTCTAAATACCAGCGGTAGCCCAAAACCAGCGTTAGGAGCCTCTAACGCTGGTTTTGACGGCTAACGCCAAACTCTAAATCTAGCCGTTAGCGTAATGGAACATTTAGAATTGAGACACGGGAGGGAATGTATCTTCTGTTATTCTATTTAAAACCCTGGTGACTATGTTTTGATTCCAATTTTACCAGCACAGGTGCACAGATTTGTGTGATTAAATTTTAAACTTTGGATTTTCATTGGATTTTTCTCCTCACTAGATATTTACTGTATTTATTGTATGTCATACTAAATCTGTTTGATACTATAAGTGAGCACAAGGGACACTCTGGTCAAAATTTTTATTTACATAGATAAATTACATTTTTGAATAGAAAACTATTTGCAATATACAAGTATTGACAAAAATGCTTCTAGTAAAATTTATCACTCTTTTAGTGTTAACATTTTTCTCTGCACATGTATTAAAGCATAGCTAGATATCCTCAGTGCACCAGCATTTTAAATATTGAAGCTGCTCAGAGCACCAGTGGGGCTTATATCATGTCAGAAATTAACACATTTAAGGCCCGATCACATATGCGGCATTGGGCGCAAATTGGTCGCCAATTTTTAGTTGGATCTAGCAACACATACATGTTACGCACATATATTTCACCCGTCGTCCGCTGTTTTTACTCCCATAAACTAACATAGAACCAGTGTCGCAAGTCAATATCACATATTAAGCGAGAAGGGAGAAATTTTACTCCCTGAAACTACCGTAACTCCCTGGAAGCCTTATCAAACACCTAACGCATGCGCAATATCTACCCCTAATCCGCTATCCTTCCACTGCAATAATTAATAAAGTTATTAACACTTAATCCGCCAACCCCCCACAAAATGCAAAGTACCTAATTACACTATTAACCCGTAAACCGCCACCCCGCCACAACTCAAAGTACCTAATAAAAGTATTAACACCTAAACCGCCAACCCCCCACAACGCAAAGTATTAATCTAATAAGTAACACCTAGATAACAAGTTTTGCGTTCATGCTTTAACACTGAAAAAATAGTAATTTCATTGTTAAAACAGCAACGCTGCCAGTCTTGTCAGTATAGCTGTAACCCAAGCCTTTTAGCCTGTAACGCAACATCAATCCCGCACTCAAAAAAATTAAGTTTTTTTATGGGATTCCCATAGCACTGTCATGTTACACCATATAACAACTAGTTCCGTACCGCCATCTGAGAGCAGTAGTTATGTGTTTTGCGCAACAAAACTGTTACATAAAATTCATAACTAAAGTGTTACAAAGTACACTAACACCCATAAACTACCTATTAACCCCTAAACCGAGGCCCTCCCGCATTGTAAATACTATATTAAAGTTATTAACCCCTAATCTGCCGCTCCCGACATCGCCGCTACTTATAAAATTTATTAACCCCTATTCCGCCGCTCCCCAACATTGTCGCCACTATACGAAAGTTATTAACCCCTATTCCCCCGCACCCCAACATTGCCCACACTATAATAAATATGTTAACCCCTATTCCGCCGCTCCCCGACATATCTGCCACTAAATAAAGTTATTAACCCTTAAACCTCTGGCCTCCCACATCACTACCACTAAATAAACCTATTAACCCCTAAACCGCCAGCCCCCCACATCGCCAAAACTAAATTAAACTATTAACCCCTAAACCTAACAACTCCCTAACTTTAAATTAAAATGACAAGGTTCCTAACTTAAAATAAATAAAAACTTATTTGTGAAATAAAAAAAAAATAAGTTTAAACTATAAATTAAACTAACATTATGTTTATACTAAAATTAAAATAACTACAAATTAAATTAATTAAATTACACATTAAAAAAACCAAACCCTACTAAAAGAATTAAATCTACAGTTAAAAAAAAAATACTAAATTACAAAAAATAACAAAACTAATTATCCAAAATAAAAACAATTACACCTAATCTAATAGCCCTATCAAAATACCCCCCCCCCAAAAAAAAAACTAGCCTACAATAAACTACCAATAGCCCTTAAAAGGGTCTTTTGTAGGGCATTGCCCTAAAGAAATCAGCTCTTTTCCCTATAAAAAAAATACAAAGACCCCCCAACAGTAAAACACACCACCCAACCATCCCCTCAAAATAAAAAAACAGCCAATAGTATTTAAGCAGTTCTCCTTCCTATTGGCTGATTCGAATACCTTAAAAATTATTTAAAAATTACAAAAAGTAAAAACTCCAATATTTAGATTAAAATAAAAAAAAACTAACTTTACATGAAAATAAACAATCCTAATATTACATGAAAATAATACAACCTAAGATTACATAAAAATAAATAAAACTAACATTAAAGGGACATTATACAATCATTTTTTCTTTGCATAAATGTTTTGTAGATGATCTATTTATATAGCCCATAAAGTTTTTTTTAAAACAAAAATGTATAGTTTTGCTTATTTTTAAATAACATTTTTCTGATTTTCAGACTCCTAACCAAAGCCCCAAAGTTTTATGAGAATACCATCAGCTACCTACTCCAGCTTGTTCCTGTTTGTGTAAAGGGTATTTTCATATGCAAAAGAAGGGGGGCGTCTTATTTCCCACTTGCAGTGGGCTTTCCAGCTACCTTTTCAACAGAGCTAAACTGAGAGCTTTTAAGTAAGTTTTTAAACGGTTTTATACTGGATTTTTATATCAGTATCTGTGCATCTTATTCTTTATAGTAGTGTATATTACATGCAGTTATATGAAAATGAGTGTATACTGTCCCTTTAAGTTAAAATAAAAAAAACTAAGATTACAAAAAATAAAAAAAGCTAAGATTACAAAAAAACTACAATATAAAAAAAATATTCCTAATCTAATACCCCCTTAAAAAACAAAAAAGCCACCCCAAAATAAAAACAGCCCCTAATCTAAGAATAAACTAACTACCAATAGCCCTTAAAGGGTCTTTTTTTAGGGCAATGCCCATACAAATGTCCCTTTAGGGGCAATGGGTAGTTTAGGTTTTTTTATGGTTATTTTTTTTATTTTGGGGGGTTTGGTGGTAGTGGGGTTTTACTGTTAATGGGGGACTTAGTATTTTTTAAATGTAAAAGAGCAGTTTAACTTAGGGCAATCCCCTACAAAAGGCCCTTTTAAGGGCTATTGGTAGTTTAGTTTAGATGTTTTTATTTTGGGGGGGGGCTTTTTTATTTTCATAGAGATTATTTTTAATTTTGATCATTTTAATAATTTTTATCTGTAGTTTTAGACTTTTTTATTTTTTGTAATTTTAGATTAATTTTTTGTAATTTAATGTTAGGTTTTATTTTTAAATAATGTTAGGATTTTTCATTTTAATTGTAACTTAGTTTATGTAATTTAGGGTTAATTTAGGGGGTGTTAGGTTAGGGGGCTTAGTAATTAAATTAGTTATTTGCGTTGTGGGGGGTTGGCGGTTTAGGAGTTAATAGGTTAATTAGGTCTATTACGATGTGGGGGGTTGGCAGTTTAGGGGTTAATAGGTTAATTAGGTTTATTGTGATGTGGGGGGTTGGCAGTTTAGGGGTTAATAAGTTAATTAGGTTTATTGTGATGTGGGGGGTTGGCGGTTTAGGGGTTAATAGTATAATTAGGTAGTTGGCGTTGTAGGGTTTGGCGGTTTAAGGGGTTAAAATGGTAATTTATTTAGTTGGTGTGGGGGTTTGGCGGTTTAAGGGTTAGGTAGTTTCAGTTGTGGGGGTTTGATGGTTTAAGGGTTAGGTTTTTTCATAATACTTTGTGTGGGTGGTTATTTTTATTTTTTTAATACTTTGTGCGGGCGATTAGTTTTATTTTTTTTCATACTTCGTGCAGGTGGTTAGGTTTTTTTTTTTTCTTAATGCCGCTTGTTTGCCTACACTGCATCCAGGTGGATTCCCGAAAACGGCAGGGTGGTGAAAGAATCCATCTGTGGCGGAATCTTTCATCACCCTGCCATTTTCGGAATCCATCGGGATGCAGCTTCGCATTCTTTTGGCTGCGAACATTCCTTTGAGGATGCGTGCATAACTGGTGACACCGACAGATGCATTACAAATGCGATTATACTATAGATTATAAATACCTATGCCAGGCTGATCTTTCTTACACATAGCTCCTCATCTACTGCACCTCTCTGCAAATCCCTTCACTAGCTTTCTCTAGCCACCAGAATAAAAACACAAAATCCTGACCCTAACATTCAAGGCCCTCAATAACACTGCTCCCCCTTATATCTCTGTCCCCAGATACTCTCCCTCCGGTCCCCTTCACTCTGCTCTTATCACCTTATATTCCGGTCTACAAGACTTCTCTTGAATGGCCCATATCTTGTTAAACTCTCTACCTCGCTCCATAAAACTCTCCCCTAGCTTTCAATTTTTCAAGTGCTCCTTAAAGACTGTAATGTTTGCTAGCCTTTTCTTACCTCATTTCTTTTACTTTTGTTATCCCCTTGTTCCCCTTTAGCATGTAAGTCTATGAGCAAAGCTGTCCTGTGTAGATCACCTTCATGTAAGGTCATCTAAAACCGTGCATCTCTTGCCAGGGCCCTCTACCCATTTGATTCTTATAAATACTATCTTCACATATTATAGATATGTTTATATTGCAGCAGAATATGTTGGCACTCTACAAATAAATGGTAATAAATATAATAATATTAGATGGCATTGGTGACTTCCTACCTACTTCTGATAAGAGCACCAATCTACAGTTTTCTAACATGTTGTTTTCCCAATTATTATTCCAGTATGCATATAATTTATCATGATAGGAAAATTCTGTAAAAACTGCATACAAGGTTTTATCACACCACCATGTGTCCATGTTACTTTTGATAAAATATGTATTAAAGGACAGGGAGGTATCATGGCAAATCTTTGGTGGGAATGTGTGACCACTGTGGACATATGTGTTATTCCCCCCCCCCCCCCACAAGCGTGCTGAAGGTACATCACTTTCTTAAGAAAGCAATACTACCATCACCTCTAGTTACAGATAAATTAGTGGCTTTCTAGTATGCCATCACTAACATATACACAAACACATATCTGTTTAATAAGATCCTATACATTCCACAGTCATGTCTCTGTGATTGGTTGAACTAGAAAGACATGTAGAGAAAATAAAACATATTGGAATTGTTATTACATGACCTGCCTGAAATGTATTCATTCGAGAGAATGTACCCTAGACACTTTCCTCTTTTGCCTTATCTAGCTGAGTATCTTGCAAAAAAGGTTTCATGGTGAACAGAAAATTAAAACTTGCATTTTCATTATAAATTTTGCCTGTTTTTTTCTGTAATCTAAGTCTGCAAAAGTCTGTAAAGTGTAGTTTTTCCCCTGTCTCATCCTGTAGAATTTAGAACACTTGCCTTCATACATACTGCACAGTTATTGTTTTATATGTGTAACAGCTTTTTTATATCTGTTCTTAATTGGCCACCACAATGAAATAAGATAAACATTCAAGAGGCTTTTAAAAGGGTCCAAATTCTTCTAGCAAAGTTTAAAATAAACTTATAGAATGATTTTGTATGCAGATCTTTTGCAATGTAGTGATTAACTTCTGATGCACATCTAAAATAATGACTTTAATGTCTTTTTAATAATAGTCACTTCTTAATATTAACTCTATCAAACAGAAAACAATAATTTAATCCAGTGCAGTTCAACTTTCTCTTTGGTTTAAAGTCAGATATTTGTACAAGCTGGACTTGGTATTTTATAAAATCAACATACTAGTACATTGTATTACATAGACTATATATTACCCACAGAGCGTTCCAAGTTAAAAAGCTCCCTGTAAAAACACATAGGGCCACATTACGAATATGTTCTATTTAATACTCAAGATATATTTATATTTAAATGCTTTTTATTGAATTTTACTAGTTTCACATGTTCACAAGTACAATATGAATCAGATAACAATCTTGAACATTTATATAATAAATGAAAAAAAAGGGAGAAAGGAAAAAATAACACCGAACAAGAAAAAAAAAAAAAAAAAAAAAAAAGGAAAAAGAAAACCTCCATTGTCATATTATTGATTTTTAATCTATCTGTTTAGAAGTTTGAGGAGTGTACTTTCAAGGATGAAGTTGAGTTCCCTGCTCTCCGGTTTAAGTAAAACTGAATATATAGAAAGCTAGAAGTCCAGAGGCCCTAAGCTGTGACTCAAGATGATATTACACTTTATGGTTGTTTAATATCCAGTAGAACCAAGTTTTATTAAACATCTCCCTAGTATCTAAAATCCAGGAGGCTGAGTCATAGAACGTATAAGTGGTGGAAATCTTATTTTTAATCTCAACCCAGGTGGGGACTCCTGTCTTCCTGTACCTTGCTATACAGGTTCTAGTGATTGTACATAATATTCTGATAAGCGTATTGATCGCATTATTGAATTTCTCTATATGTTCGTGTAAGAGAGCCTGAGATATTGTGAGTTGAAAATTTTCTACTAATAAGCTGAGATAGAGATTGCCAAATACTTTTAACCCCCTCGCATTCCCACCACATGTGTCTATAAGTCCCCTCTTTACCACATCCCCTATAGCATAGTTTGCTTCCCGATTTTGTGATGTGAGATGTCTTCGTGGGTGTGAGGTACCAGCGGAATGCTGTTTTTATAGCATTCTCTCTTAGATCTGCACTCAAGAGACCTCTGCATAGGGAACTAAGTATTCTATTCCAGTCCTCAATATCAAGACTCTTCCCTATGTCTTCTTCCCACCTAAGTATGGTGCTGTTCTTCAGATTGCTGGAGATACTTTGTATGTCTATGTATAACTTAGAGATTGATTTATGTGGTCTGTCTGTTGAGTCATATATTCTCTCTATTGTGGTTTTGGGTTGTCGTGGTGTGTTTGTTAGATATTTACTTATAGATGTGGACAGTTGCAAATATAGATACCAGTGTAGTTTGAGGGGATGGATACAGTCCTGTAGCTGCGTGTATGTGAATAACTTGTAGCTGGTCACAACGTCTGCTACCCTATATAGGGCTTTATTCGCCCATTTGTCTATTGTACTAAGTACTTCTTCTGAAAGTAGTGTTCTAATCGGGATCTGGAGTGTAAATGTAGGTAATAGGTTCTTATTTTTCCGTATGAAAAGTACATCCTGTTGTCTTGCCTCCGTAATAGAGGAAGAGTAAGTGTTTTTTCTATGTGGCTCCCTACACCATAACAGTTCATCTTGAAACTTTTTGTTTTCTAGATTCTTTTCTAGAGGTGTCCAAAGTATCTCAGTGGAATGTCTGCCTAGTAAAGATGTTTGAGAAACTCTGGCAACTTTGTAATAGTCTATTAAGTTTGGAATGCCTACCCCTCCTAGTTGTCTGTGTCGTGTGAGTATTTTAGATGAGATTCTAGGGGACTTCCCTCCTCTTATGAAAGCCACTAATTCTGTTTGTAGCACGTTTAATTCTATAGTCTGTATCTTAAGTGGTAATGTCCGAAATAAATAGAGAAGGCGAGGAAAGACATTCATCTTGACGGCAGAGAGTCTTCCAAACCAAGAAAATGAATGCTTTTTCCAGTTTGACAGATCCTGTCTGATAGTTTTTATCATTGGTGTATAGTTATATTTGTGCAGTAATTCCAGACGTGGTGTCAAATTAACTCCTAGATATTTTAGAGAGTGTGTTGCCCATCTTAGATCGAAGTTTAATTCAATGTGTTTTTTCGTGATTTGTGGTAAGGCAAATGGCATTGCTTCACATTTGTCCAAGTTAATCTTATATCCTGAGATTTGGGAAAATGTGTCTAGTATGGAGTACAAATTCGGGAGCGAAACAAGCGGTCTGGTAATTGTCAGGAGAATGCCGTCTGCAAAGAGTGTCAGTTTGTAGTCAGTGTCCTTCACTTTAAGTCCTGTAATGTCTGGTGATAATCTTATCTTGGAGGCCAAGGGTTCAATACATAATGCGAATAATAATGGCGACAGGGGGCAACCCTGCCTGGTGCCATTTAGAATCGGGAATATTTTTGATTTGTACCCAGAAGTTATTACCTGTGCAGTTGGCGTCGAGTATATTGCTTGAATTGCTGTAAGAAGTGGACCTGTTAGTCCCATATGTCTGAGTAAGGCCATCATGTATTGCCAGTCAATTCTGTCAAACGCCTTCTCCGCATCTAATGAAAGAAGCAGAGAAGGCGTACCCGTCTTGTGTAGGTAGTCAATTATGAGTAACATCCGTCTTATATTGTCAGGGGCTTCTCTGTCCTTAATAAACCTACTTGGTCTGGGTGAATGAGAGATGGTAGAACCGTTTTGAGTCTATTGGCTAGGATTTTGGTGAAGATTTTTAGATCTTGGTTGATAAGAGAGATAGGACGGTAACTGGAGCAGAGTTTAATATTTTTCCCTTGTTTGGGTATGATCGCTATTTTTGCCTGCAACAGTTCCGTCGGTATCTCACTACCGGCCAAAATGTGGTTACAGAATGTAGTGATATGTGGTATTAAACTCTCCTTGAAAAGCTTATAGTAGTCTCCGGGGAAACCGTCCGGTCCCGCCGCTTTGCCCAATTTTAGCTCTTTGATCACCTGTGCAACCTCAAGTGCAGTCACAGAGGCCCCCAAGTGGTCTAGATCTGTTTTGGTGAATGTAGGTAATTGGGCTGTGTCAAGGAATGTCTCTGTCAACTTATCTAACCTTGGTGATCTAGATACTTTGTTCCCATCATATAATTTGCTATAGTATAGGGCAAATTCGTCAACTATCTCTTGGGGATGTGTTGTTAATTCTCCCTTGCTGTTCAGAATAGAGGAAATAGTCAATGTTTTATTTCGCTCCCGAATTTTGTGAGGTAAATACCTATCGGGTTTGTTGGCGTATATGTAATACTGGACTTTTAACCTTTGAATGGCTCTACATGCATCAGCCTTCTGGATCTTTGCTAATTCGGCTCTCTTTTGTTGTAATGTGTTTAATAGGGGTTGTTTCAATGACATTCTATGCTGTTTCTCTAAACTTCCAATCTCCTGTTGGAGTTGGGTTGTCTGTGATTTTTTTTGTCTAAGATAAGTTGTTTTATTTTGCATGAGAATCCCCCTTATGACTGCTTTATGGGCTGCCCATGTGTTTAACGGGTTGTCTGTGGAATCTATATTCAATTGCCAATATTCCTGTAGATGTTTCAGTGTATTCTCATAGGTTTGTGGGTGTTTGAAAAAGCTGGAATCATATGTCCAAGATTTTTCTCTCTTGACGTCTTGTGTCCCTTCTAGATGGAGAGAGACTTCCATGGTAGTATCTGTGATGATTGTAATACAGGTTGAAGTATTTGACTGATATATATGTAATCAATCCTGGTGTATGTATTGTGTGCTGTGGAGTAGAATGTAGTGTCTGTTGTGTCTCCATAAAGGGTTTGCCATGTATCTATAAGAGCATGTGGTGCTAATAGATTTTGAATTGTTTTGACCGTATGATTGTGTCTTTGTTGTTTCTTGGTCAGTGCTTGTTGTGGGGTAGTCTTGGATTGTGACATGCAGATATTAAAGTCACCTGCTAGTATAAGTTTATGCTGTGACCAGTCTGTGAGCAGATAGGTAATTTGTCTAAAGAACTGTTCATGCTTTTCATTGGGGGCATATATGTTGCAGAGCATCACATTAACGTTATCTATCTGTCCTACTACTATTAGATACCTACCCTCCTCATCAGCTATCACTGTATTGTGAGTAAATTGTAGAGATGAATGAATGAGGATAGACACTCCTCGTTTTTTAGTGGAAGTGGTTGCATGATAATGCTGGTTAAAATATCTAGACCAATATCGAGGAATCTGGCCATTAGGGAAGTGAGTTTCTTGCAAAAAGAGAATATTGGCTCCCATTTCCGTGTATTGTGTAATTGCTATTTTTCTCTTGACATCAGAGTTGAGGCCCCTGACATTATGTGAAATGATCTTGATTTTTGGTGACATTATGTGTTGATTATGTTTGATGGGTATTGACTGTCTCCTTCCCTAATAACTGCATAACTAGCTGGGTAGATCAGCAGGACCAAGCAACACTTACAGTTCCCCAACTTCTCCTCACGACTCAATGAAATGTATATCCGGGTGAGACCGGAAGCACACTCAGCATATTTATATGACAATGTTATAGAAAAATCACACCTGAAAAAACGAAAAAAAGAAGAACAAACACAATAATAATAATAGAAAAAAATAATAACAAATGAAAATTACATCCTATTATAACGTCTCTCAGTTTACAACAATTTGAGAGCATCTCATGTAGGTGTGCAATAACGTTGCGACTATATAAATATGGTTTTATAACTAAGAATGGATGTGGTTAACAACAACAAGCCCTTTTTGTGAGAGGTGGATTAAGAAAAGGAACATTCCTCCCCCAATAATAAGCTACAAACATGAATTGCTCCACACAAGGTTTCAACCAGTATATAACATTACATCATAACCTGTATTAACTAAAGTTTATTTTCAGAACTTTTAACTTCAACAATAAAACTTCAATGTCTTGAGTTCATATATTCGTTCAGTGTCCAGGAGAATTGATGCCCTTTAGTGCAAATGCACCAGCACAACAGTTCACCTATCACTTCCTCCAGTTGGTCTGTCAGGCCTCTCCACAACCCCAGTTCCCCTACTTTCTTGAACCTCAAGAGTGTATTAAAGTCATACTTATCTGCTATTGAGGTTCGTCTTAAGGCCGATCCAATTTCTTGCAAACTTGGTTTGCGAGCTTGTAAAGTGTCCATTATCAGTGGATAAAAGAAGAGTAGGTCTTCCTCTAGTCTTTATTGGCTTTGCTTGTTTCTTTGCATCTCAGGTCCTTTGTTTCTTCTTTGGGATCTTTGACCATGTCTTTTGTAGCTGTTTACTCTGCTGCTGCGGAGCGTCTTGGGGGTCCGATTCCTGACCCAGGGTCGGAGGGGTTATCCGTAGTCTTTGGCATATGTCTGGAATCTCCTGAGGGTCCTTAAGAATCAGGGTTTTATTTTCAAATAAGATATTGAGTGAGAAGTGGAAGCCCCATCTATATGGGATTTGGTTTTTCCTCAGAAGTGAAGTGAGGGGTCTCAGTGCACTTCTCCTCTGTAGCGTTCTCAGGCAAAGATCCTGATAGAATTGAATGACATTTCCCTGGAATTTGAATGTCGGATTTTTTCACGAAGCTGCTAATATCTCCTCTCTTTCCTGATATCTTAGCATTTTGATTATTATGTCTCTCGGGGATCATTGCCTTTGGGTTTAGGCCTGAGAGCTCGGTGTGCTCTTTCAATCTCAAACTTCTCTTCTTCGGATCTCCCTGTAATGCTATGAAATAGCCGTAATAGATAGTCTGTTAACTCTGGTGTGGTTATTGTCTCTGGGACCCCTTTCAATCTCACATTGGATCGCCTATTGCGATTTTCCAAGTCTTCCAACTTGTCATATATGTCTTCAATTTCTTGTTGCTGGGAAGATATTTGTTTGGATTGTGTATTAACTTCCTCTATCACATTATCGGTAGTTTCTTCAAGGGAGTTTACCCTGACTCCTAAGTCTGTTACATCTTGCTTGATGTCAGATAGGCTGCTCATTACAGTATTTTGCATAGTTTCCATCCTCTCTAGCAGTCTTTCAAAATTGGAGTTAAGATCTTGTTTAGAAACCAAGTTAGCTAGATCAGTTTTAGTGAGTGGTGTTAGTTCTGAATTTTGCTCTTGAGACCCTGTATCTGAGTCTCCATCACTCCCTTGTGAATCAGCTTGCCTTTCTGTAAGTTTCTCTGCCTTTGAGGGCTCAAAAAAAAGATTTGCTGTAGCTTGTTTAGTTAGCGGTGCAGTTTTTATGTTTTTCTTGCCTGCCATTTTTGCTCTCTCCTGCCCCCTCTTAGCTAGTGAGATAAAGGTTGTGATTTAAATAAGCGTTCTAGAGTGTCTTCCCCCTATAACTCCATTAAACAGCTCTCAGCAATGTCATGTCTGTATGGGTTGATGTGGATCGGTTGTTATTGGTGCTTGTAATTACCTTACTGTATATACTTCCATGTATATATTTTAGCTGCTAGCAACAACTAAGATCTCTTGAGCTTTCTTAAAATGTGCTGTTTTTAGGCATGTTGCACATCGTTGAGCGTCTCTCAGGCCTCCTCCCCTGCGATTGATATTGCGCACCAAAGGCTGCGTGTCTGTCTGGGCCGCAACAAAGGAGCTGTCACCCCGGAGCAGGTATCGGTAAGGTCTGTTTCCGATCTTCTCCCCCTCCCGACTATTTATAGGTACTCCGCTCTGCCCGATAGTTTGCAAGTAGAAAATTGACCCCGGTTACCTCCTGTGCAGCTTTTATTCAGAGTGCCGCGCATATGGCTCTGCAGGATGGTGACCGTGATCCGTTTTGTGGCGGGACTTTCTTTCTGGGGTGAGCTCAGAGTCTACCCACTGATGTCCTAGTTGATTAACTTCTCTTAGTTCGAAAAAGGGCCTCCTTTAGGTCCTCACACCATCTTAGTGCTTAATATTGCACGGAGCTGTTGCATTAGGCGTCCATTCCCTTGCCCTGCTCAAGATGTCCTCAAGATATATTTAAAGGGACAGTCTAGTCCAAAATAAACTTTCATGATTCAGATAGGGCATGTCATTTTAAACAATTTTCCAATTTACTTTTATCACCAATTTTGCTTTGTACTCTTGGTATTCTTAGTTGAAAGCTTAACCTAGGAGGTTCATATGCTAATTTCTTAGATCTTGAAGGCCACCTATTTTCAGAATGCATTTTAACAGTTTTTCACCACTAAAGGGTGCTAGTTCATGTGTTTCATATAGATAACACTGTGCTCATGCACGTGAAGTTACCTGGGAGCCAGCACTGATTGGCTAAACTGCAAGTCTGTCAAAAGAACTAAAATAAAGGGGCAGTTTGCAAAGGCTTAAATACAAGATAACCACAGAGGTAAAAAGTATATAAATATAACTGTGTTGGTTATGCAAAAGTGGGGAATGGGTAATAAAGGGATTATCTATCTTTTAAAACAATAAAAATTATGGTGTTGACTGTCCCTTTAAATATATATCTGATGGATTTTTGCACAAATATATATTTATAACTATTTATACATGATTATATATAGGAATAGCTATTTACAGATAAATACAGATAAATAGGAATACATATTTAAAAATACATAGAACATATTCTGCTATGTGCAGAGCATTGTAATGTGACTTTTTTTTTACAGTAAACTCACAGTATAACATTTTATTAAATATGAATATTGCATAAATATGATTTAACATATTTTCATCTAGTTGACTGCAAAGGGGTCAAATGTATATATATATATATATATATATATATATATATATATACAAAACATGGAAGGGGACTGCACTATCATACCGGACCGGGTACACATCCCCTGACCCTGCAACATGCTCAGCCCTGGGTGCTCATGGGCACTCACAGGAAGCTGTGCTGTCCCCAGAGTCACAGGCAGTTAACCCCAGACAGGTCTGGGTGCAAGAACCATAGGGAAAATTACAAAACAAATTAATACAACACACAGATAAAGTCCAGCACTCACTTAAAAGCTCTCAGCTAAGATTTAAAAGCAAAAATGGTAAGGTTAGTTACCGCATCTGGCCAAATGGGAAAAGCCCAGGTACCACGTCAAGGTCCTTTCCAATACCTGGGACCCTAAAACAGCCACACAATGCAAGCTCTCAAATCCAAACAAACTGGGAACAAGGGAAGGGTGCACAGGCTTATGTAATCACCCTAGACATATACAAAACATGGAAGGGGACTGCACTCTCATACCGGACCGGGTACACATCCCCTGACCCTGCAACATGCTCAGCCCTGGGTGCTCATGGGCACTCACAGGAAGCTGTGCTGTCCCCAGAGTCACAGGCAGTTAACCCCAGACAGGTCTGGGTGCAAGAACCATAGGGAAAATTACAAAACAAATTAATACAACACACAGATAAAGTCCAGCACTCACTTAAAAGCTCTCAGCTAAGATTTAAAAGCAAAAATGGTAAGGTTAGTTACCGCATCTGGCCAAATGGGAAAAGCCCAGGTACCACGTCAAGGTCCTTTCCAATACCTGGGACCCTAAAACAGCCACACAATGCAAGCTCTCAAATCCAAACAAACTGGGAACAAGGGAAGGGTGCACAGGCTTATGTAATCACCCTAGACATATACAAAACATGGAAGGGGACTGCACTCTCATACCGGACCGGGTACACATCCCCTGACCCTGCAACATGCTCAGCCCTGGGTGCTCACGGGCACTTACAGGAAGCTGTGCTGTCCCCAGAGTCACAGGCAGTTAACCCCAGACAGGTCTGGGTGCAAGAACCATAGGGAAAATTACAAAACAAATTAATACAACACACAGAGAAAGTCCAGCACTCACTTGCAAGCTCTCAGCTAAGATTTAAAAGCAAAAATGGAAAGGTTAGTTACTGCATCTGGCAAAATGGGACAAGCCCAGGTACCACGTCAAGGTCATTTCCAATACCTGGGACCCTAAAACAGCCACACAATGCAAGCTCTCCAATCCAAACAAACTGGGAACAAGGGAAAGGTGCACAGGCTTATGTAATCACCCTAGACATATACAAAACACAGAAGGGGACTGCTCTCTCATACCGGACCGGGTACACAAATCCCTGACCCTGCAACATGCTCAGCCCTGGGTGCTCACGGGCACTCACAGGAAGCTGTGCTGTCCCCAGAGTCACAGGCAGTTAACCCCAGACAGGTCTGGGTGCAAGAACCATAGGGAAAATTACAAAACAAATTAATACAACACACAGAGAAAGTCCAGCACTCACTTACAAGCTCTCAGCTAAGATTTAAAAGATGTGTACCCGGTCCGGTATGAGAGTGCAGTCCCCTTCAGTGTTTTGTATATGTCTAGGGTGATTACATAAGCCTGTGCACCCTTCCCTTGTTCCCAGTTTGTTTGGATTTGAGAGCTTGCATTGTGTGGCTATTTTAGGGTCCCAGGTATTGGAAATGACCTTGACGTGGTACCTGGGCTTGTCCCATTTGGCCAGATGCGGTAACTAACCTTTCCATTTTTGCTTTTAAATCTTAGCTGAGAGCTTGTAAGTGAGTGCTGGACTTTCTCTGTGTGTTGTATAAATTTGTTTTGTAATTTTCCCTATGGTTCTTGCACCCAGACCTGTCTGGGGTTAACTGCCTGTGACTCTGGGGACAGCACAGCTTCCTGTGAGTGCCCGTGAGCACCCAGGGCTGAGCATGTTGCAGGGTCAGGGGATGTGTACCCGGTCCGGTATGAGAGTGCAGTCCCCTTCCGTGTTGTGTATATTTCTAGGGTGATTACATAAGCCTGTGCACCCTTCTCTTGTTCCCAGTTTGTTTGGATTGGAGAGCTTGCATTGTGTGGCTGTTTTAGGGTCCCAGGTATTGGAAAGGACCTTGACGTGGTACCTGGGCTTGTCCCATTTTGCCAGATGCGGTAACTAACCTTTCCATTTTTGCTTTTAAATCTTAGCTGAGAGCTTGTAAGTGATAATCATTCTAGCGTAGATCGCTATAGAGCTCATGTGTTCTCATATTCTTTCAACTTGTAATACAAACGGAATTTAACTTGCATGCAAACGGCCACGAAAACCCAATATCATTTCTGTGCAAACAATAGTGATCCACATGAAATCTAACCCATGGTTGGTGCCTCATTTTTTTAAATTGGATATTCAAATTTAAAAAAAGGGAATTAAGTATTTAAGTAGTGGAAGCAAAAGTAAAATCCTTTGTAAAGCATTTTGATGGTGCTCTGATTTCATTAAGCTCAAAACGACTTGTCTTGTTGTGTTTAGTGAAGCGGGACATAAATCTAGTTTAGAGGATACAAAAAGACCAGAAAAAATAAGCAAACCCCCCACATGAACTGGAACTGAAATCATAATGAAGGCAGCTATGGTGCACACAGAAATATTTTGTACTTATGTAGCACAACAGGCAGTGGCATATGATCATTAGTACTGTGCATTTTGTTTTTTATTTGTTTTTAAAAAGAAGGCATGGTTACTCGAATATCTATGTGGCCAAAACATTATATTTTGTTTACAGTATTTCCTTTTTAATGTTTATTTATGAGAAACTGTTTTTGTGTATGTTTCTTTTAACAACTATTTCATTTTAAACTGAAATGTCAGCTTAGTTAAATCTTTAGGACTAGATTTTAAATGGAGTTCTATTGATTAATTCTCTCTCTCCCTCTCATGTATATATATATTTAAATAGAGCTGGGATGTGCACTCTCACTCCGTCAAACAGCTGCCAAATGTACACATACATACACATATTCACATACAAATGTACACATACAAATATATATATATACTGTATATATATATATATATATATATATATATATATATATATATATATATATATATATATATATATATGATATATATACCACATCCCATTAAATCACTTCATATATTTATTTCAATACTAAACATATATTTTATATTTAATATGTATGTACATACAGTATATATATATATATATATATATATATATATATATATATAAACAAACAAAAACTTGCACTCTCTGGGGAAACTTTGTCCCCGAAATGTCACTGTTCACGGTAAAGGAATACTTTTGAAAAGACCAGAGAGTGCAAGTTTAAGTTTTTGTTCGTTTATATATATATATATATATATATATATATATATGTACATACATATTAAATATAAAATATAAGTTTAGTATTGAAATAAATATATAAAGTAATTTAATGGGATGTGGTATATATATCATATTTGTATGTGTACATTTGTATGCGAATATGTGTATGTATGTGTACATTTGTATGTGAATATGTATATGTATGTGTACATTTGATTAGATATATATATATTTATTTATTATTTATTTATAAAATATTTTACCAGGAAAGATACATCTAGATTTCTCTTGTTTTCAAGTATGTCCTGGGTACACAAAACATTGCATTGATACAATATATATATATATATATATATATATATATATATATATATATATATATATATATATATATATATATATATATATATATTATATAATATAATATATATTATAACTCATTCCTGAAACTAAACAGAAAATAAAAAAACTTCATGCTGCAACATCACCCCTGAAAGATGGTGAGATACATAGAGATTTGTATGTGCCCCTGGCGAGAGCATCAGGTGGTGAAATCAACTCCACTGAAATCAATGGAGTTGTCTTCTTAAATCTAAAATTAAACATTCCCACCAACAATCAACCCCTTCTTCATATCTGCAACGTTGCCGAGATTTGTCACGCCAATGAGACTACTTAAATATCACAGACCAGATATGAATATTATGAATATTTAACAATTACACACTTTTACAGATCCCATTTTGTGGTTGAAATTATTGTTTTTCCTTGTTTTTAGCATTTCAGATTTTTTGTCTTGGGCTGGGAAACGTAACTAGTTATGTTAATGGCAGGAAAACTCATTGGTGATTGGCTAAAAAATATAAGTAAAATAAGCCTCAATTAATTTCTAACATGATCCTGGCATCTATGAATCTAGCCCAATGTATTAGTTAGGTTCTTGTGCCATAATTCAGTTTGCAAACTGAAATGCTGGATATGACCACTGCCATTATGAGAAAAGCCTTATGGGGAAGTAAGGAATTCTTATTTCTCATGATGTCTAAAGCTCATTTATAACTGAAAAGAAATATATATTAAAAATACTTTTTTTGCACATCAATAACAGTCTAGGATCCACTCCTTGAAATCCATGTGCGTGTCATTTTTCGGGTCGCCTCTGAAGTGGCTAAACAGATGATATTTAAAATGTATCATACAAAATTCAGTGAGAGATTAAAATGTGACCAGTCAAACAGAGAAATTGAAAATGACACAGGTTAGGAAAGGGGTAAGTTTAGGGGTCAGGGTTAGGGATTAGGGATGACATTCTGAGTGTTAGTTTTAAGACAGTTTTTAAACGTCTTTTGACTAACCTTTTGAATGTTACATTTCAATGTTAAATTGAAGCACTATTATAAATAAATAATAATAATAGACATATTGATTCAGATGCCTGGCTTAACCAAAGTGAATTGTTACAAAGTATTGTTTATGACGTGTGTTTTGAATTGTCTCTTTAAGAACTTGCAAAGGGAGTACTTGAAGAACGTTTTTAAGTTACGTTAAATAGAAGTTAAATGTTCATGTTTCCAATATAACAAGCTTATTTGTATATTTGCTCATAACATTTAATTTGCCATTTCCAGGGAAATAAAGGAGCAAAGTAGACAATGTAGGCTGTTTGACATTTATTGTACTTAGGGTGTAGAATGGAAAAATCTTTCAGAACAAAAATAATCAGGAAGTCACGTTTTAATCATATTGATCACAGATTAATGTTAAACATTTTAATGTCCTGTTAGCTTCGCATACATTTACTGAAGAGAAATAATTTAAACAGTGCAAAATCACAAGCTAGTTCAAATCATTATCATCATCCTCATCAGTTTTTAAAAAGCACCAACAAATTATGCAACACTGTGGCATTAGGTAAAAAATTGAAAACTACAATAATCTAAAATGTATACATGAACTATAAAAGTGAGTCAGTGTTAGCTGTCAAACAACTTTACATGAAACAGTCAAAAGAAATATTGGACTTGTGAGCTTTTATTCAAAATAAGCTACATGGGAAAGCTGAGAAGGAGGGAAAGAGGCAAAATAAATATTCTTATGTACATTGATTGCATCACTGAACAGATATGTTTTTATAGAATGCATGAAACTTTGGTAACTAAAGGCAATTCTTACACAGAGAGGCAAAGAGTTCCACATAATGGGCTCGATTTATCAAGCCATTCGCCTCCCTTCGACTGCAGGTTCTCACAAGAAGTAGTTTATTATAGATTAGGGTTTTTTATTTTGGGGTGTTTTTGTTTTTTTAAAACAGGGTATTAGAATAGGAATCATTTTTATTGTTTTAGATCATTTTGTTTGTTATTTTAACTAGGTAGTTAGTAAATAGTTAATAGGCATTCTTGATGGATTACGGTGCAGGATGGTGGTAGCCTTGTAGACTAGAGAAGATAGAGTTGCAGTAGACAAGGCAGGAAATGATAAGTGATGGGATTAGAATCTCAGGGTTTGATTCTCTTTCAATGTTTTTGTGAGATTCATTAATGGTATTTGATGTTTCGTTTTTTTTTTTAAGTGTGTTTTTTTCAATTCCCTTTTGTGTTTGTAATTGTTTGAGAAATGCGTTTCACAAAGAGGAAGAGGTGAGTTCTGAAATGGTGTCATGTGTTGTCTATTATATCATAATTCGATTATTCAACTAAAAATACGCAGCTTTAGATCTTCCTTTTATTTCTTAATAAAGTTTTGCGTAAATATTTTTGTGTGAATTCTATGAATATAACAATTGCATTTTTACTGTCTTTTTAATGTTTTTATATATTGCTCAACATTTTCCAAACAATCGTAACGTTTTTTACATAAGTGCATCCATAAGACATTGCATTATTTTGTAATATTATGTTTATAGCACTTCCTGTTTCGAACAGCCAATAGGATTTTAGGAGCTCTAATTCCTATTGGCTGATTTAATTTTTCAGCCAATAGGAATGCAATTGTACCACCAGTATAAAAAGGGTACCTTGCATTTGAATCCTTAGTGTGCGGCGGATGATCGCATGAAGAGGACCTCCATGTTGGATCGATGGACTTCCGCCTGGACCTCCACCTTGGACCTCTGCCTTGGACCTCCGCCTTGGACCTTCGTCTGGACCTCCACCTCCACGCATCGACTGCTCCACCTCCGCAAGGATGAAGAAGATGCCGGTCCCGTGATGGATGAAGATGGAGCCGCCTGGATGAAGATGGAGCCACTGTGATGAAGATCATTCAAGCTGGACTTCAGCAACTGTGAGTACCTAAAGAGGGGCTAGTGTTAGTTTTTTTAAGGTTTTTTTGGGTGGATTATTTTTTTAGATTAGGGTTTGGGCTATCTTAAAAGAGCTGAATGCCCTTTTAAGGGCAATGCCCATACAAATGCCCTTTTCAGGGCAATGGGTAGATTAGGTTTTTTTAGTTAGGTTTTTTTATTTTGGGGGGTGGGGGTTTGTAATGTTAGGGGGTGTTTGTTTTTATTTTTAGAGAAAAGAGCTGATTTCTTAAGGGCAATGCCCTACAAAAATGCCCTTTTAAAGGCTATTGGTAGGTTATTTTGGGGTGTGTTTTTTTTTAAACGTGGTATTAGAATAGGAATAATTTTTATTATTTTGGATAATTTGTTTGTTATTTTGTGTAAACAAATTTTTCTTTTTGAGGAGGGTTTTTTCTTTTTAGAATAGCCATTTTTTTATTTTTAATGGGCAGCAAAAGAGCTAAATGCCATTTTAAGGGCAATGCCCATACAAATGCCTTTTTCAGGGCAATGGGTAGATTATGTTTTACTTTATTTTTACTTTGTGGGTTTGGGGTGTGGGGGGTTGTATACTGTTAGGGTGTGTTTGTTTTTCTTTTGTAGAAAAAGAGCTGATTTATTTAGGGCAATGCCTTACAAAAGGCCCTTTTAAGGGCCCTTGGTAGTTTATTATAGATTAGGTTTTTTTTTATTTTGGGGTGTTTTTGTTTTTTAAAACAGGGTATTAGAATAAGAATCATTTTTATTGTTTTAGATCATTTTGTTTGTTATTTTTTGTAATGGTAGGTTTTCTTTATTTTATTTTTATTTTAGTGTTTTTTATTTTTTGTAATGGTAGTTTTTTTTTATTTTTGTAATGTTTTAGTGTAAGGCAGCTTAGGTTTTATTTCACAGGTAAATTTGTATTTATTTTAACTAGGTAGTTAGTAAATAGTTAAATACTATTTACTAACTAGTCTACCTAGTTAAAATAAATACAAACTTACCTGTGAAATAAAAATTAAACCTAAGCTAATACAATATAACTATTAGTTATATTGTAGCTAGCTTAGGTTTTATTTCACAGGTAAGTATGTATTTAGTTTTAAATAGGTATTATTTAGTTAATAATTGTAACTTTAATTTAGCTATATTTTAATTATGTTAAAGTTAGGGGGTGTTAGGTTTAGGGTTAGGTTTAGGGGTTAATATAGTTTAATTTAGGTTGTTGCGATGTGGGGGCTGGTGGTTTAGAGGTTAATAGGTTTATTTAGTGGTAGTGATGTGGGAGGCCAGAGGTTTAGGGGTTAATAACTTTATTTAGTGGCGGCGATGTCGGGGAGTGGCGGAATAGGGGTTAATATCTTTATTACAGTGTGGGCGATGTTGGGGTGCGGGGGAATAGGGGTTAATAACTTTAGTATAGTGGCGCCGATATTGGGAGCGGCAGATTAGGGGTTAATAACTTTATTTAGGTGGCGGCTATGTCGGGGGCGGCAGATTAGGGGTGTTTAGACTTGGGGTGAATGTTAGGGTGTTTGGTTTAAACGTAACTTTTTTTCCCTATAGACATCAATGGGGCTGCGTTACGGAGCTTTTCATTCCGTGATCACAGGTGTTAGTTTTTTTTCTAGCACTCTCTCCTCATTGATGTCTATAGGGAAAGCGTGCACGAGTACGTCAAAGCAGCGCTTGTATTTTGTGCCGTATAGAGCTCAACGCAACCATATCGCATGCACAAGCCGGCTTTTTAAAAACTCGTAATGGCATCGCTATGGAGGGTGAAATAATGCGTTCGTTTTGCACCCTCTATAGCGCAAAACTTGTAATTTAGGTGTATGTTACTTCTTCAAAGACATGATGGTTGCACAGCATTTTTCTGAAGTATAAAATTAGATTCTGGTAGAAGCCATTGAACCACATTTTCAACAGGTATATGCACTACAGAGAAGGTGTGATAGTTTTAGTTTAAGGGAGAAGATGTTAATTTAATTGCAACACAATGTATTCGTGCATGAGAGAGAGAGAGCCTTTAAAGGTTTATTAATTTATAAATAAAAAAGTTATTTCAGTTGCTCATAATAAAGATAATATACAGTTAGATGATGAAGAAGTAGGGATGCCTGCATTCAATGAACCTACTGAGATATATCCGATATATCTCATAAGGTATCTATTTTGTGATGTTATGTTTGTTAGATTCACAAAGTAAAACATCAAAAAATGTATTAATAATCTGTTTTCACTATAGTAAGAGGGTGAATTGAATATTCAAATTACTACTTTTGTTTGCTTTTTTGCATTTTCCATTCTGTCCCAACTTTTTCGGAATTGGGGTTGTGTATATATATATATATATATATATATATATATATATATATATATATATATATATATATATATATATATAAATACATAAATTCATATATATGTTCTTCTGTTTACTTCTGTTTTGGGGCAGTCTTTACATCGATCATATACAGATCCCATCATTCATTTGACTGCTTGTTTTATCAGCAGCATTATCAAATAGACAATTTCTTTGTGGTTATTTATGTTTATTTATTTATTTTTATCTCCTACTAACTATTCTTAGTTTTCAGGTTTAACATTCAGTTAACAGATACAGTGGGGCAAAAATGTATTTAGTCAGCCACCAATTGTGCAAGTTCTCCCACTTAAGAAGATGAGAGAGGCCTGTAATTTTCATCATAGGTATACCTCAACTATGAGAGACAAAATGTGGAAACAAATCCAGACAATCACATTGTCTGATTTGGAAAGAATTTATTTGCAAATTATGGTGAAAAATAAGTATTTGGTCACCTACAAACAAGCAAAATTTCTGGCTCTCACAGACCTGTATCTTCTTCTTTAAGAGGCTCCTCTGTCCTCCACTCATTACCTGTATTAATGGCACCTGTTTGAACTTGTTATCTGTATAAAAGACACCCGTCCACAACCTCAAATAGTCACACTCCAAACTCCACTATGGTGAAGACCAAAGAGCTGTCGAAGGACACAAGAAACAAAATTGTAGACCTGCACCAGGCTGGGAAGTCTGAATCTGCAATCGGCAAGCAGCTTGGTGTGAAATCATCTGTGGGAGCAATAATTAGAAAATGGAAGACATACAAGACCACTGATAATCTCCCTCGATCTGGGGCTCCACGCAAGATCTCACCCCGTGGGGTCAAAATGATTACAAGAACGGTGAGCAAACATCCCAGAACCACACGGGGGGACCTAGTGAATGACCTGCAGAGAGCTGGACCAACGTAACAAAGGCTACCATCAGTAACACACTACGCCGCCAGGGACTCAGATCCTGCAGTGCCAGACGTGTCCCCCTGCTTAAGCCAGTACATGTCCGGGCCCGTCTGAAGTATGCTAGAGAGCATTTGGATGATCCAAAAGCGGATTGGGAGAATGTGATATGGTCAGATGATACCAAAGTAGAACTGTTTGGTAGAAACACCAGAGAGAGAACACCATACCTACTGTGAAGCATGGGGGTGGCAACATCATGCTTTGGGGCTGTTTCTCTGCAAAGGGAACAGGATGACTGATCCGTGTACATAAAAGAATGAATGGGGCCATGTATCGTGAGATTTTGAGTGCAAACCTCCTTCCATCAGCAAGGGCATTGAAGATGAAACGTGGCTGGGTCTTTCAGCATGACAATGATCCCAAACACACCACCTGGGCAACGAAGGAGTGGCTTCGTAAGAAGCATTTCAAGGTCCTGGAGTGGCCTAGCCAGTCTCCAGATCTCAACCCCATAGAAAACCTTTGGAGGGAGTTGAAAGTCCGTGTTGCCCAGCGACAGCCCCAAAACATCACTGCTCTAGAGGAGATCTGCATGCAGGAATGGGCCAACATACCGGCAACAATGTGTGACAACCTTGTGAAGACTTACAGAAAACGTTTGACCTCTGTTATTGCCAACAAAGGATATATAACAAAGTATTGAGATGAACTTTTGATATTGACCAAATACTTATTTTCCACCATAATTTGCAAATAAATTCTTTCCAAATCAGACATAGTTGAGGTATACCTATGATGAAAATTACAGGCCTCTCTCATCTTCTTAAGTGGGAGAACTTGCACAATTGGTGGCTGACTAAATACTTTTTTTCCCCACTGTATGTACTTATTATTAATTTGCTAGTTCTCAGCATTTGTATATGTATTTATATATTTATATGCTCAACTGATATCAATTGTGTTAACAAGCTTTTGATTATTTCTGTCAAATAGAGCTATGTTTCATACTAATTTGTTTACAAACATTGATGTGGTTTAGGCATTTGATAGAGACTTTCTTCTTATTATACGCAAATGCTTTTACCTTATGTAATCTGACAGAGTCTTTCTAGGTAGTGCAAACGATAGAGATTTTCTAACTATGTGCAAATGCTTTTGCAGCTCTAGCATTAATTTGTATACACGCACATTATCTGCCAATAACAATAATAGTAGTAAAAACATTGTCAGTATCTCATATAATCTGATAGAGCTCAATTATGAAGTGCAAACGTTTATTAATTTGAGTTAACGTTTATCAATTTGAGTTTGCTCACACATTTACACATACTTTCTCAAGGATAATGTTGTTTTGTTTACCACAAGTTATAAGGTAATATCTATAGTTATCTACTGTCTAGAATGTATCAGTGGCTTAATAGATTAGTGTTTAATATTGATTTACCATTGATTTGGATAAGTATAATATCAACTCATTGGGGCTATCTCTTTAGTTTTTCTTTTTGTTGATTACTCACAATAAGCACAACTGCCTAAATGTCTAATATACTACAGTAAGCTTCCATATTTGGTGACTATACATGCTTGTATGTATTTATATGCAGTATTAAGTGATATACATGCATGTAATGTAACTAACAGCTATTGGTATGTTTTAAAATTGCACATATAGGTGCTAGAGGTCTAATAAGTAGTGTGTTGTGAATAGTTCACCGGCGAATAGTTCCCGGCGAACATAGCATTTTCGTGTTCGCCGCGGCGGGCGAACATATGCGATGTTCGATCCGCCCCCTATTCGTCATCATTGAGTAAACTTTGACCCTGTACCTCACAGTCTGCAGACACATTCCAGCCAATCACCAGCAGACCCTCCCTCCCAGAGCCTCGACAGCAGCCATTTTAGAAAAAACTTTTTTGACTGTGAAACATCAGTCTGCTAGTGTAATCTAATTGCAGTTGCCTGCCTGCCTGCCTGCCAGTGTGTGTGCCAGGCCCACTTGCCCAGTGCCACCACTCATATCTGGTGTAACAGTAGTGTAAATTTAAAAAAAAAAACTTTTTTGACTGTGAAACATCAGTCTGCTAGTGTAATCTAATTGCAGTTGCCTGCCTGCCAGCGTGTGTGCCAGGCCCACTTGCCCAGTGCCACACCACTCATATCTGGTGTAACAGTAGTGTAAATTTAAAAAAAAAAACTTTTTTGACTGTGAAACATCAGTCTGCTAGTGTAATCTAATTGCAGTTGCCTGTCTGCCAGCGTGTGTGCCAGGCCCACTTGCCCAGTGCCACCACTCATATCTGGTGTAACAGTAGTGTAAATTAAAAAAAAAAAATCTTTTTTGACTGTGAAACATCAGTCTGCTTGTGTAATCTAATTGCAGTTGTCTGCCTGCCAGCGTGTGTGCCAGGCCCACTTGCCCAGTGCCACCACTCATATCTGGTGTAACAGTAGTGTAAATTAAAAAAAAAAAATCTTTTTTGACTGTGAAACATCAGTCTGCTAGTGTAATCTAATTGCAGTTGCCTGCCTGCCAGCGTGTGTGCCAGGCTCACAGCGTATACTGTGCCCACTTGCCCAGTGCCCCCAGATATTTATTTATTTATTTATTTTATTTCATCTATTTTATTTATTTAGATATTTAATAAATTTAATACTCCACATCCTCAATTTTTTAGGTAATAAATATTAGGCTTATCTTATTATACATTTTAGTATTAGGTCTACTAGGGATAGAGTTTTTTATAGAGGTTTTTTTTTTTTATAGATTTAGTATAGGGCTAGTTTTATATCTTGATTAATTCTTGTGGCTTTATACATTGTTTGCATTTATGTTGGTGTTTTTATATGGATCAAATGATTTTATGAATTATAATATAGCTATATATATCTATTTTTATACAGCTAAATGCATTTAATACTTGTTTAGATATGTTGCTATTTTAGTGTAGTTATATATGTGTGAGCCTTTTTTAACCACTAGTGCCCATATAATCCAAGTAATCTGTCAGATACGAGTGTATTAGGATATATGTGGTAAAAAGGTAAATCCCTTCCTGAGAGGAAGTATGTCAGAGGTGTGTGTATAAATTGCAGTCCTACAGGTAGTTTGTTAGCTTGTATTTTCATATACCCCTGAAGAAGTCTGCCCGTGTGCAGAGGAAACGCGTAGGGTAACTAACTCCTACCATCAAAGTGTTTAGGACTGCTGCTCTTTTGAGTTTCTCTTTGGCACCTGCCGTATGTGACAGGAAGTGGGTCTCTTGGTGCTGCTGGTCGGCATCTGAGGTGTTCCCGCTGAGATTTGCTACAGGCGAAAGACAACTAGCCAGAGGGCATTACCGCTCATACATTACTGTCATCTTGTAAGTGTGCAATTTTCTGTGTGTGTCATTTACCTGAATAAACGCTGCTGTGATTCGTGGATGCGCTGTTTTCTTCTTGTCATCAGTCTGCTTGAGTAATCTAATTGCAGTTGCCTGTCTGCCAGCGTGTGTGCCAGGCCCACTTGTCCAGTGCCACCACTCATATCTGGTGTAACAGTAGTGTAAATTTAAAAAAAAAATCTTTTTTGACTGTGAAACATCAGTCTGCTAGTGTAATCTAATTGCAGTTGTCTGCCTGCCAGCATGTGTGCCAGGCCCACTTGCCCAGTGCCACCACTCATATCTGGTGTACCAGTAGTGTAAATTTTTTTAAAAAAAAACTTTTTCGACTGTGAAACATCAGTCTGCTAGTGTAATCTAATTGCAGTTGCCTGCCTGCCAGCGTGTGTGCCAGGCTCACAGCGTATACTGTGCCCACTTGCCCAGTGCCCCCACTCATATCTGGTGTAACAGTAGTGTAAATTTAAAAAAAAACTACTTTTTTGACTGTGAAACATCAGTCTGCTTGTGTAATCTAATTGCAGTTGCCTGCCTGCCAGCATGTGTGCCAGGCTCACAGCGTATACTGTGCCCACTTGCCCAGTGCCACCACTCATATCTGGTGTAACAGTAGTGTAAATTTAAAAACAAAAAACTTTTTGGACTGTGAAACATCAGTCTGCTTTTTTGTGTCAGGCTCACAGCGTATACTGTGCCCACTTGCCCAGTGCCACCACTCATATCTGGTGTAACAGTAGTTTAAATTTAAAAACAAAAAACTTTTTGGACTGTGAAACATCAGTCTGCTTTTTTGTGTCAGGCTCACAGCTTATACTGGGCCCACTTGCCCAGTGCCACCACTCATATCTTGTTTAATAGTAGTGTAAGTGTACATTTAAAAAAATAAAAACTTTTTGGACTGTGAAACATCAGTCTGCTTTTTTGTGTCAGGCTCACAGCGTATACTGTGCCCACTTACCCAGTGCCACCACTCATATCTTGTTTAATAATAGTAGAAGTGTACATTTAAAAACAAAAAACTTTTTGGACTGTGAAACATCAGTCTGCTTTTTTGTGTCAGGCTCACAGCGTATAGTGTGCCCACTTGCCCAGTGCCACCACTCCTATCTTGTTTAATAGTAGTGTAAGTGTACATTGAAAAAAATAAAAACTTTTTGTACTGTGAAACATCAGTCTGCTTTTTTGTGTCAGGCTCACAGCTTATACTGGGCCCACTTGCCCAGTGCCACCACTCATATCTTGTATAATAGTAGTGTAAGTGTACATTTAAAAACAAAAAAAACTTTTTGGACTGTGAAACATCAGTCTGCTTTTTTGTTTCAGGCTCACAGCTTATACTGGGCCCACTTGCCCAGTGCCACCACTCATATCTTGTTTAATAGTAGTGTAGATGTACATTTAAAAAAATAAAAACTTTTTGGACTGTGAAACATCAGTTTGCTTTTTTGTGTCAGGCTCACAGCGTATACTGTGCCCACTTGCCCAGTGCCACCACTCATATCTTGTTTAATAGTAGTGTAAGTATACATTTAAAAACAAAAAAAACTTTTTGGACTGTGAAACATCAGTCTGCTTTTTTGTTTCAGGCTCACAGCTTATACTGGGCCCACTTGCCCAGTGCCACCACTCATATCTTGTTTAATAGTAGTGTAAGTGTACATTAAAAAAAACAAAAAACTTTTTGGACTGTGAAACATCAGTCTGCTTTTTTGTGTCAGGCTCACAGCTTATACCGTGCCCACTTGCCCAGTGCCACCACTCATATCTGGTGTAACAGTAGTTTAAATTTAAAAACAAAAAACTTTTTGGACTGTGAAACATCAGTCTGCTTTTTTGTGTCAGGCTCACAGCTTATACTGCGCCCACTTGCCCAGTGCCACCACTCATATCTTGTTTAATAGTAGTGTAAGTGTACATTTAAAAAAATAAAAACTTTTTGGACTGTGAAACATCAGTCTGCTTTTTTGTGTCATGCTCACAGCTTATACTGGGCCCACTTGCCCAGTGCCACCACTCGTATCTTGTTTAATAGTAGTGTAAGTGTACATTTAAAAACAAAAAAAACTTTTTGGACTGTGAAACATCAGTCTGCTTTTTTGTGTCAGGCTCACAGCTTATACTGGGCCCACTTGCCCAGTGCCACCACTCATATCTTGTTTAATAGTAGTGTAAGTGTACATTTAAAAAAATAAAAACTTTTTGGACTGTGAAACATCAGTCTGCTTTTTTGTGTCAGGCTCACAGCGTATACTGTGCCCACTTACCCAGTGCCACCACTCATATCTTGTTTAATAATAGTAGAAGTGTACATTTAAAAACAAAAAAACTTTTTGGACTGTGAAACATCAGTCTGCTTTTTTGTGTCAGGCTCACAGCGTATACTGGGCCCACTTGCCCAGTGCCACCACTCATATCTTGTTTAATAGTAGTGTCAGTGTACATTTAAAAAAATAAAAACTTTTTGGACTGTGAAACATCAGTCTGCTTTTTTGTGTCAGGCTCACAGCTTATACTGGGCCTACTTGCCCAGTGCCACCACTCATATCTTGTTTAATAGTAGTGTAAGTGTACATTTAAAAACAAAAAAAACTTTTTGGACTGTGAAACATCAGTCTGCTTTTCTGTTTCAGGCTCACAGCTTATACTGGGCCCACTTGCCCAGTGCCACCACTCATATCTTGTTTAATAGTAGTGTAGGTGTACATTTAAAAAAATAAAAACTTTTTGGACTGTGAAACATCAGTTTGCTTTTTTTGTGTCAGGCTCACAGCGTATACTGTGCCCACTTGCCCAGTGCCACCACTCATATCTTGTTTAATAGTAGTGTAAGTATACATTTAAAAACAAAAAAAACTTTTTGGACTGTGAAACATCAGTCTGCTTTTTTGTTTCAGGCTCACAGCTTATACTGGGCCCACTTGCCCAGTGCCTCCACTCATATCTTGTTTAATAGTAGTGTAAGTGTACATTAAAAAAAAAAAAAAAACTTTTTGGACTGTGAAACATCAGTCTGCTTTTTTTGTGTCAGGCTCATAGCTTGTACTGGGCCCACTTGCCCAGTGCCACCACTCATATCTTGTTTAATAGTAGTGTAAGTGTACATTTAAAAATAAAAAACCTTTTTGGACTGTGAAACATCAGTCTGCTTTTTTGTGTCAGGCTCACAGCTTATACTGGGCCCACTTGCCCAGTGCCACCACTCATATCTTGTTTAATAGTAGTGTAATTGTACATTTAAAAAAATAAAAACTTTTTGGACTGTGAAACATCAGTCTGCTTTTTTGTGTCATGCTCACAGCTTATACTGGGCCCACTTGCCCAGTGCCACCACTCGTATCTTGTTTAATAGTAGTGTAAGTGTACATTTAAAAACAAAAAAAAACTTTTTTGACTGTGAAACATCAGTCTGCTTTTTTGTGTCAGGCTCACAGCGTATAGTGTGCCCACTTGCCCAGTGCCACCACTCATATCTTGTTTAATAGTAGTGTAAGTGTACATTTAAGAAAATAAAAACTTTTTGGACTGTGAAACATCAGTCTGCTTTTTTGTGTCAGGCTCACAGCGTATACTGTGCCCACTTGACCAGTGCCACCACTCATATCTTGTTTAATAGTAGTGTAAGTGTACATTTAAAAACAAAAAAAAACTTTTTGGACTTTGAAACATCAGTCTGCTTTTTAGTTTCAGGTTCACAGCTTATACTGGGCCCACTTGCCCAGTGCCACCACTCATATCTTGTTTAATAGTAGTGTAAGTGTACATTTAAAAAAATAAAAACTTTTTGGACTGTGAAACATCAGTCTGCTTTTTTGTATCTGTCTCACAGCGTATACTGTGCCCACTTGCCCAGTGCCACCACTCATATCTTGTTTAATAGTAGTGTAAGTGTACATTTAAAAACAAAAAAAACTTTTTGGATTGTGAAACATCAGTCTGCTTTTTTGTGTCAGGCTCACTGCTTATACTGGGCCCACTTGCCCAGTGCCACCACTCATATCTTGTTTAATAGTAGTGTAAGTGTACATTTAAAAAAATAAAAACATTTTGGACTGTGAAACGTCAGTCTGCTTTTTTGTGTCATGCTCACAGCTTATACTGGGCCCACTTGCCCAGTGCCACCACTCATATCTTGTTTAATAGTAGTGTAAGTGTACATTTAAAAACAAAAAAAACTTTTTGGACTGTGAAACATCAGTCTGCTTTTTTGTGTCAGGCTCACAGCGTATAGTGTGCCCACTTGCCCAGTGCCACCACTCATATCTTGTTTAATAGTAGTGTAAGTGTACATTTAAAAAAATTTAAACTTTTTGGACTGTGAAACATCAGTCTGCTTTTTTGTGTCAGGCTTACAGCGTATACTGTGCCCACTTGCCCAGTGCCACCACTCATATCTTGTTTAATAGTAGTGTAAGTGTACATTTAAAAACAAAAAAAACTTTTTGGACTGTGAAACATCAGTCTGCTTTTTAGTTTCAGGTTCACAGCTTATACTGGGCCCACTTGCCCAGTGCCACCACTCATATCTTGTTTAATAGTAGTGTAAGTGTACATTTAAAAAAATAAAAACTTTTTGGACTGTGAAACATCAGTCTGCTTTTTTGTGTCAGGCTCACAGCGTATACTGTGCCCATTTGCCCAGTGCCACCACTCATATCTTGTTTAATAGTAGTGTAAGTGTACATTTAAAAAAATAAAAACTTTTTAGACTGTGAAACATCAGTCTGCTTTTTTGTGTCATGCTCACAGCTTATACTGGGCCCACTTGCCCAGTGCCACCACTCATATCTTGTTTAATAGTAGTGTAAGTGTACATTTAAAAACAAAAAAAACTTTTTGGACTGTGAAACATCAGTCTGCTTTTTAGTTTCAGGTTCACAGCTTATACTGGGCCCACTTACCAAGTGCCACCACTCATATCTTGTTTAATAGTAGTGTAAGTGTACATTTAAAAAAATAAAAACTTTTTGGACTGTGAAACATCAGTCTGTTTTTTTGTGTCATGCTCACAGCTTATACTGGGCCCACTTGCCCAGTGCCACCACTCATATCTTGTTTAATAGTAGTGTAAGTGTACATTTAAAAACAAAAAAAACTTTTTGGACTGTGAAACATCAGTCTGCTTTTTTGTGTCAGGCTCACAGCGTATACTGTGCCCATTTGCCCAGTGCCACCACTCATATCTTGTTTAATAGTAGTGTAAGTGTACATTTAAAAAAATAAAAACTTTTTGGACTGTGAAACATCAGTCTGCTTTTTTGTGTCATGCTCACAGCTTATACTGGGCCCACTTGCCCAGTGCCACCACTCATATCTTGTTTAATAGTAGTGTAAGTGTACATTTAAAAACAAAAAAAACTTTTTGGACTGTGAAACATCAGTCTGCTTTTTAGTTTCAGGTTCACAGCTTATACTGGGCCCACTTGCCCAGTGCCACCACTCATATCTTGTTTAATAGTAGTGTAAGTGTACATTTAAAAAAATAAAAACTTTTTGGACTGTGAAACATCAGTCTGCTTTTTTGTATCTGTCTCACAGCGTATACTGTGCCCACTTGCCCAGTGCCACCACTCATATCTTGTTTAATAGTAGTGTAAGTGTACATTTAAAAAAATAAAAACTTTTTGGACTGTGAAACATCAGTCTGCTTTTTTGTGTCAGGCTCACAGCGTATACTGTGCCCATTTGCCCAATGCCACCACTCATATCTTGTTTAATAGTAGTGTAAGTGTACATTTAAAAACAAAAAAAACTTTTTGGACTGTGTAACATCAGTCTGCTTTTTTGTGTCAGGCTCACTGCTTATACTGGGCCCACTTGCCCAGTGCCACCACTCATATCTTGTTTAATAGTAGTGTAAGTGTACATTTAAAAAAATAAAAACATTTTGGACTGTGAAACATCAGTCTGCTTTTTTGTGTCATTCTCACAGCTTATACTGGGCCCACTTGCCCAGTGCCACCACTCATATCTTGTTTAATAGTAGTGTAAGTGTACATTTAAAAACAAAAAAAACTTTTTGGACTGTGAAACATCAGTCTGCTTTTTTGTGTCAGGCTCACAGCGTATAGTGTGCCCACTTGCCCAGTGCCACCACTCATATCTTGTTTAATAGTAGTGTAAGTGTACATTTAAAAAAATAAAACTTTTTGGACTGTAAAACATCAGTCTGCTTTTTTTGTGTCAGGCTCACAGCGTATACTGTGCCCACTTGCCCAGTGCCACCACTCATATCTTGTTTAATAGTAGTGTAAGTGTACATTTAAAAACAAAAAAAACTTTTTGGACTGTGAAACATCAGTCTGCTTTTTAGTTTCAGGTTCACAGCTTATACTGGGCCCACTTGCCCAGTGCCACCACTCATATCTTGTTTAATAGTAGTGTAAGTGTACATTTAAAAAAATAAAAACTTTTTGGACTGTGAAACATCAGTCTGCTTTTTTGTATCTGTCTCACAGCGTATACTGTGCCCACTTGCCCAGTGCCACCACTCATATCTTGTTTAATAGTAGTGTAAGTGTACATTTAAAAAAATAAAAACTTTTTGGACTGTGAAACATCAGTCTGCTTTTTTGTGTCAGGCTCACAGCGTATACTGTGCCCATTTGCCCAGTGCCACCACTCATATCTTGTTTAATAGTAGTGTAAGTGTACATTTAAAAAAAAATGACAGGCAGAGACAGGCCACCCGCAGGTGCCGTCGTGGTCGTGGTGCTGTGATTCCCTTTGGCCCTAGAATAATGCCCAGTGTTCAGAGGCCACGTCCCATGAACTTGAAAAGTTCTGAGGAAATAGTTGACTTTTTATCACAGGACACCCAATCTTCTATAGCTTCCGCTCCGAACCTTGACGCACCATCCTCCTCCAGCTTATCTTCGGGCACCTCTCAAGTTACCACTCGCCCGCCTGCCGCCACCACCAACACTAGCACCACAGCCGCTTCACTTGATCTGTCAGAGGAGTTTTTTAAACATCAGTTGGAAGAAATGAGTGATGCGCAACCATCATTGACAGAGGATGTATATAACAGTGATATGTCTCAGTCAGGCAGCATTACAGACATGGACGTACGGTGTGATGATGATGTTGTACCCGCTGCTGCTTCCTTTGTTGATTTGTCAGATACAAGTGAAGCGGTTGATGATGACGATGCGTCCGTGGATGTCACATGGGTGCCCGCTAGAAGAGAAGAAGAACAGGGTGAAAGTTCAGATGGGGAGACAGAGAGGAGGAGATGAGTTGGAAGCAGGGGGAGGTCGTCGCAAGGAGCTAGTGGCACAGTCAGACAGCATGCATCGGCACCCGGGGTCAGCCAGACAGCACGCCAATCAACGCATGCTGTTGCCACCACCAGAATGCCATCATCGCAGAGCTCAGCAGTGTGGAATTTTTTTGTGTGTCTGCCTCTGACAACAGCGATGCCATTTGCAACCTGTGCCAAAAGAAACTGAGTCGTGGGAAGTCCAACACCCACCTAGGTACAACTGCTTTGCGAAGGCGCATCATCGCACATCACAAACGCCTATGGGATCAACACATGAGTAGAAGCAGCACACAAACTCAAAGCCGCCATCCTCCTCCTGGTCCAGCATCTTCAGCCATGTCAACCACTGCTGTCCTCCTTGCCGCCTCTCAACCATCCGCCACTCCGTCTCTCTTCCGGAGCAGCTCCTGCTCATCTGCCCACAGACTGGTGTCTGTCAAGGACATGTTTGAGCGTAAGAAGCCAATGTCACAAAGTCACCCCCTTGCCCGGCGTCTGACAGCTGGCTTGTCTGAACTCTTAGCCCGCCAGCTTTTACCATACAAGCTGGTGGAGTCTGAGGCGTTCAAAAAAATTGTAGCTATTGGGACACTGCAGTGGAAGGTACCCGGCCGAAATTTCTGTGCACAAAATGCAATCCCCAACCTGTACTCGATTGTGCGAAAGGAAGTAATGGCATGTCTGGCACACAGTGTTGGGGCAAGGGTCCATCTGACCACTGATAGATGGTCTGCAAAGCATGGTCAGGGCAGGTATATCACCTACACTGCGCATTGGGTAAACCTGCTGATGGCTGCCAAGCATGGAATGTGTCGTTTTGCAGAGGAGGATTTGGTGACATCGCCACGACTTGCAGGCAGGCCTGCTGCCACCTCCTCTACTACTCCTCCTACTTCATCCTCTTCCATAACCTCCTCAGCTGAGTCCTCTTCTGCTGCTGCATCTTGCTCCACATCAATGGCACCCCCCCAGCTTCGCAGGTACTCTTCCACATCCCGGATACGGCAGTGTCACGCCGTCTTGGAGTTGACTTGCCTGAAAGCAGAGAGTCACACCGGACCAGCACTCCTGTCCACCCTGAACGCACAGGTGGATCAGTGGCTGACTCCGCACCAACTGGAGATTGGCAAAGTGGTTTCTGACAATGGATGTAATTTGGTGGCGGCATTGAAATTGGGCAAGTTGACACATGTGCCGTGCATGGTGCATGTGTGTAATCTGATCGTACAACGCTTTGTGCATAAGTACCCAGGCTTACAGGATGTCCTGAAGCAGGCCAGGAATGTGTGTGGCCATATGAGGTGTTCCTACACGACCATGGTGCACTTTTCCGATATCCAGCGGCGAAACAACATGCCAGTGAGGCGCTTGATTTGCGACAGCCCGACATGTTGGAATTCAACACTCCTAATGTTCGACCGCCTGCTCCAACAAGAAAAAGCCGTTAACCAGTATTTGTATGACCGGGGTGCTAAGACAGCCTCTGCGGAGCTGGGAATTTTTTGCCACGTTACTGGACACTCATGCGCAATGCCAGTAGGCTTATGCGTCCTTTTGAGGAGGTGACAAACCTAGTCAGTCACACCGAAGGCACCATCAGCGACATCATACCATTTGTTTTCTTCCTGGAGCGTGCCCTGCGAAGAGTGCTGGATCAGGCCGTAGATGAGCGTGAAGAGGAAGAGTTGTGGTCACCATCACCACCAGAAACAGCCTTATCAGCATCGCTTGCTGGACCAGCGGCAACGCTGGAAGAGGATTGTGAGGAAGAGGAGTCAGAGGAGGAATGTGGCTTTGAGGAGGAGGAGGAAGACCAACCACAACAGGCATCCCAGGGTGCTCGTTGTCACCTATCTGGTACCCGTGGTGTTGTACGTGGCTGGGGGGAAGAAGATACCTTCAGTGACATCACTGAGGACGAGGAACGGGACATGAGTAGCTCGGCATCCAACCTTGTGCAAATGGGGTCTTTCATGCTGTCGTGCCTGTTGAGGGACACTCGTATAAAAAAGCTGAAGGAGAACGACCTGTACTGGGTGTCCACGCTACTAGACCCCCGGTATAAGCATAAAGTGCCTGAAATGTTACCGAATTACCACAAGTTGGAAAGGATGCAGCAGTTCCAAAACAAATTAAAAAGTATGCTTTACACAGTGTATAAGGGTGATGTCACAGCACAACGGGAATCTAACAGGGGAAGAGGTGAAAGTAATCCTCTGACTCCCACGACCACGCCGGCAAGGACAGGACGCTTTACAGACGTGTTGTTGATGGAGGACATGCAGAGCTTTTTAACTCCTATGCATCGCCACAGCCCTTTGGGGTCCACCCTCAGAGAACGACTCGACCGACAGGTAGCAGACTACCTCGCCTTAACTGCAGATCTCGACACTCTGAGGAGCGATGAACCCCATGACTACTGGGTGTGCAGGCTTGACCTGTGCCCTGAGCTATCCCAATTTGCAATAGAACTTCTGGCCTGCCAGTGACAGTGTCCTGTCAGAAAGGACCTTCAGTGCAGCAGGAGGTATTGTCACTGAGAAGAGAAGTCGCCTAGGTCAAAAAAGTCTAGATTACCTCACCTTTATTAAGATGAATGAGGGATGGATCCCGAAGGGACTGACATTGGGCGATACATTCGAGTAAAAAAGGCCTGATGAGATGAGCTGCCATGGGCTAAAAATGGTCCACACGGTGCTGTATTTTATCTTCGAATACCGGATGACTTGCGTGACTTATCCGCCACCAACTAGGGTTCAAGCCGCAATGTTTTAGGGCACTTTCTGCCTGGGAAACAAACATAAATTTTTCAGGCATGTGTACATGCCAGTTTTTTTTTTTTCCTCTGGTGCTGCACTGTGGCTTCAAAAACCAAAACAAAAAAAAGGCACGTAACAGGGATTAAACTGATAGGAATAGTACTACTTAACACACCACTCCTATCTGGTGGCACATTAGATTGCACGCGCAGTGCCCCAAATTTGAAGTAGGAGGACCGACCAAGCATCTTTTTCCACCTCCCGGTTCCTAAAATCCATGCCATATACACGTACCCTGGCGCCGCAACTGCCTCTGGGAACCTTACCATGGGTCCCAGAACGCACGTCTTGTAATTCTCTGTCTGGGAAATTATCTATCTATCAAATCTATCTATCAAATCTATCTATCTATCGTGTCTATAAAATGTATCTATTGCATCTATTGATCTATCTATCTAATCTATGTATCTATCTATCTATCAAATCTATCTATCTCATGGCCGGACTGTTATCTGACAGCCACTTGTGTTTCGGCCAAATGTCCGTCTGCCAAATGTCTGTCGGCTAAAAGTCCGGCCACGATTGCAAGCGCAGTGCCCCAAATTTGAAGTAGGAGGACCAACCAAGCATCTTTTTCCATCTCCCGGTTCCTAAAATCCATGTCATATACACATCCCCTGATAGGGGACACCGCAGTGGAAGGTACCCGGACGAAATTTCTTTGCACAAAAGGCAATCCCCAACCTGCACTCGATTGTGCAAAAGGAAGTAACCTTACCATGGGTCCCAGAGCGCACGTCTTGTAATTCTCTGTCTGGGAAATTATCTATCTATCAAATCTATCTATTTATCTATCAAATCTATCTATCGTATCTATCAAATGTATCTATTGCATCTATTGATCTATCTATCTAATCGATGTATCTATCTATCTATCTATCAAATCTATCTATCTATCGTATCTATCAAATGTATCTATTGCATCTATTGATCTATCTATCTAATCGATGTATCTATCTATCTATCTATCAAATCTATCTATTTATCTATCAAATCTATCTATCTATCGTATCTATCAAATGTATCTATTGCATCTATTGATCTATCTATCTAATCTATGTATCTATCTATCTATCTATCTATCTATCAAATCTATCTATCTCGTGGCCGGACCGACCAAGCATCTTTTTCCATCTCCCGGTTCCTAAAATCCATGCCATATACACGTCCCCTGATAGGGGACGTAACAGGGATTAAACTGATAAGAATAGTACTACTTAACACACCACTTATATCTGGTGCCACAGTAGATTGCACGCGCAGTGCCCCAAATTTGAAGTAGGAGGACGACCAAGCATCTTTTTCCATCTCCCGGTTCCTAAAATCCATGCCATATACACGTCCCCTGATAGGGGAAACCGCAGTGGAAGGTACCCGGCCGAAATTTCAATGCACAAAAGGCAATCCACAACCTGTACTCTATTGTGCAAAAGGAAGTAACCTTACCATGGGTCCCAGTCGCACGTCTTGTAATTCTCTGTCTGGGAAATTATCTATCTATCTATCTATCTATCTATCGTATCTATCAAATGTATCTATTGCATCTATTGATCTATCTATCTAATCGATGTATCTATCTATCTATCTATCAAATCTATCTTGTGGCCGGACCGACCAAGCATCTTTTTCCATCTCCCGGTTCCTAAAATCCATGCCATATACACGTCCCCTGATAGGGGACACCGCAGTGGAAGGTACCCGGCCGAAATTTCTTTGCACAAAAGGCAATCCCCAACCTGTACTCGATTGTGCAAAAGGAAGTAACCTTACCATGGGTCTCAGACCGCACGTCTTGTAATTCTCTGTCTGGGAAATTATCTATCTATCAAATCTATCTATTTATCTATCATATCTATCTATCTATCGTATCTATCAAATGTATCTATTGCATCTATTGATCTATCTATCTAATCTATGTATGTATCTATCTATCTATCTATATATCAAATCTATCTATCTCGTGGCCGGACCGACCAAGCATCTTTTTCCATCTCCCGGTTCCTAAAATCCATGCCATATACACGTCCCCTGATAGGGGACGTAACAGGGATTAAACTGATAAGAATAGTACTACTTAACACACCACTCATATCTGGTGGCACAGTAGATTGCACACGCAGTGCCCCAAATTTGAAGTAGGAGGACCGACCAAGCATCTTTTTCCGTTTCCCGGTTCCTAAAATCCATGCCATATACACGTCCCCTGGCGCCGCAACTGCCTCTGGGAACCTTACCATGGGTCCCAGACCGCACGTCTTGTAATTCTCTGTCTGGGAAATTATATATCTATCAAATCTATCTATTTATCTATCAAATCTATCTATCTATCTATCTATCTATCTATCGTATCTATCAAATTTATCTATTGCATCTATTGATCTATCTATCTAATCTATGTATCTATCTATCTATCTATCAAATCTATCTATCTCGTGGCCGGACTGTTATCTGACATCCACTTGTGTTTAATGCAAATGTCCGTCAGACCAAATGTCCGTTGGCCAAATGTTCGTCTGCTAAATGTCCGTCGGCTAAAAGTCCGGCCATGTATGCACGCACAGTGCCCCAAATTTGAAGTAGGAGGACCGACCAAGCATCTTTTTCCATCTCCCAGTTCCTAAAATCGATTCCATATACACGTCCCCTGATAGGGGACGTAACAGGGATTAAACTGATAGGAATAGTACTACTTAACACACCTTATAATAACGCAGAGAGAGGCAACGCAGAAAGAGGAGTCTGAAGAAGAGGAGTCAGAGGAGGAAGGTGGCTTTGAGGAGGAGGAAGACCAAACACAGCAGGCGTCCCAGGGGGCTTGTTGTCACCTTTCGGGGACCCTTGGTGTTGTACGTGGCTGGGTGGAGGAAGAGACCTTCAATGACATCAGTGAGGACAAGGAACGGGACATGGCTAGCTTGGTATCCAACCTTTTGCAAATGGGGAGTTTGCGGTTGTGCAAATGGACTGTTTGCGGTTGTTTGTGGTGCGTTAAACGGGGAGTTTGGTCTGTCACTGTGAAGCGAGCGTAACCCTTACACTACCTGATCGATACAACATCATACCTGATGTTTTAAAGCACGTTATTCCAAACAATTTGGGAATGTTAGGTGATTTCTGCCCTTTATGGATTAAAACCAGACTCTGCATCAACTATGTAATTTTCCGTGGGAGTTTTGCCATGGATCACCCTCCAGCATGCCACAGTCCAGGTGTTAGTACCCTTGAAACAACTTTTCCATCACTATTGTGGCCAGAAAGAGTCCCTGTGGGTTTTAAAGTTTGCCTGCCTATTGAAGTCAATGGCGGTGTGCCCGGTTCGCCCATTCATGAACATTTGCGGACGTTCGCCGTTCGCGAACGGAAAATTTTAAGTTCGCAACATCACTACTAATAAGACTTTAGCACTAAATAGAGATCTCTTGCTGATTTGGTTAAGTATTATATCATCTGACACATGCCGATTCTATTTACAGTATTTCTATTTAAATATTGAATACAGATATGTCAATCATGACGGGGAACGAGCAATCAGAATTTTACTCACTTCTATTGTGAATTTAGATGAATTAGAACAAGACTTTGAGAGAATTTTCAGTGAAAGTGTTAACCCTCTGGGGGATAGATTTTTGAACATGGAACAATTAATGAAAAAAGAGACGAAACTAAATTGGGATAAATGGACACTTGAGAGATATATCCATTTGACGATCATCCCCAGAGGTTTAAGACTAAGGAAATTTCAGACATTTATCACTGATGACAAAGTCTTTATAAATAAATGGAATAATAGTCTTTCTGATTGCTCGTTTCATCTCATGGAGTTAATTATTAAGTACAAGGATGAACAACTTAAAACTGTAAGAGAACAAATAGAAAGCCTCCAGAAGGAACTGGATTTTTGTAAGCTAGAATCCAAGTATAAACATTATTATTATTATTATTATTATTATTATCATTTATTTGTATAGCGCCGCCAAATTCCGTAGTGCTGAATCTCAAAAAGGATTTAATAAAAAACAAACAAGAAAAGTTTGCTCAAGATATGTCAGACTTTAACAATGAAAAGGTTTCTATCTGGCAGAGGAGACCAAGGAGTAGGTCCAGAAATAGTAACATGGGTAATAGATGGCAAAATAAGAACAATAAAGAACAGGCAATTACTACTGATATTAATTTGTCTTTTAATACTGACTCAGGAGACACTGATAACACTGATAACACTGATGAAACAGCTGAGAGAGCTACATCCGATAACAGTGACAATGTAGTTAAATCTATATTGAAACCCCAAAGACAACCCAAAAAACGGTGGTTTTTAGTAAAGGATTGGATGCAGAAAGGGAAAAAAAATTAGTTCCAAAGATAGGGGACACTCCTTCACTACCCTCACAAGTGACTAGTCTGAATAATGGTAGTGGTGCAGACGAATTAGAACAGGTTTTTCAACTCCCCCTAGGAAACCTCACAAAAGGAGGAGGAGGGGGGCCGAGGGAGGAGCTATCCCAAAGCAACAGAGATACCCACAGAGGCAAGGGAAGAACAGGCAGAACAAATATCACTAATAAATATGGATAAAAATGTTATTAATTTAACGACATATGTTTTGATTGACACACAGATAAAATTGCTTAGTTTGGGATTAGGCTTTGTACCTTCTTCAAAATTTAATCTATTTGACACTCTTGTCGATGTAAATAGATTTATTAGACAGTTTACTTTGAGGAAACATTATTCGAAAGAGGCCATTGTAGAAGAGAGTACTATCCTCCCAGATCCAACATATAGAGAGTCCACTCACTTATTTGATTATTCTGAGGTGAGAGATATTGTTAACCTAACTTCATTGGAACATGAGAGTTTACAAAACTTAGGGGAGATTAATTCCCACAATAGGTTTAGACCTAAATCGATCCTTCATCCGGTTCAAAGCAGAGGTGACATTTTAGTTAACTTCCAAAAGAGAGTTGAAGCAGACTTGGTTGCCCTGTCTACTAAACCACCCAAAGGTTATCCCAATTTATTGAGGGAAGAAAGATTAGCCCTGGATCAGTTAAGGAACAATAAAGTAAACTTGTGATTAAGGCAGCAGATAAGGGCGGTCGTGTGGTGGTCTGGAACGTTAACTCTTATCGTAAAGAGATTCTCAGACAAATATCTAATGATGATGACTACATGACTCTTCCTGACAATCCCACACATAGATTCCAAAATGAATTGCCTTCCTTATTGGATGACGGTTTACATTTTGGACACTTTGACCGTAATACATTTGAGTTTTTAACAGTTAGACATCCGATTATTCCTATTATTCATGTATTACCGAAGGTTCATAAATCGACAGAATCTGTTAAAGGGAGATCAGAACCATTGTCTGAATGGCTTGATAGCATTCTCCAACCTCTGGTATTGGGCTTACCCAGTTACTTAAGAGACACAAAACATTTATTACAAACAATGGAAATGATAGTTTAGCAACCAGGGTATGCATGGTTAACAATTTACGTGGTTTCCCTTTATTCATCCATTACCCATGAGATGGGTTATGAGGCAATAAAATACTTTCTCACCTGTCGTACTAATTTTTCAGTGGAGTTTACAGATTACTTACTTCAAATAACTAGATTCCTCTTAACACATAAAATGTTTTTGTTTGAGGGAACTTGTTATCTTCAAACATAAGGTATGGCCATGGGGGCTAAATTTGCCCCCTCTTACGCAAACCTAGTGATGGGATGGTGGGAAGCCACTCATATTTATGGTGAAAATAATCCTTTTCACAAAAACATCAAGTTATATTATCGGTTCATTGATGATCTCATCTTCATATGGGAAGGTGACAAATATAAGGCCGAACTACTTAAGGATTATCTGAACATGAACCCTTAGGGTTTAAAATTCACTTTTGAATTTGACGAGTTTCAAATGAATTACCTTGATGTTACTCTAAAAGCTGACTCAGTAGCCAAATCTATCAATTCTTCCATTTACAGAAAGTCGATATCAGGTAACACACTCCTACATGGTAGGAGTTGTCACCCGAGGAGAGTGCCCTATGCCATAGCTAAAGGACAGTTCATACGTATTAAACAGAACTGTTCAACAGCTATTGATTGTGAGAATCAATGTCAGGATCTTGAAAGAAGACTAACTGAGAGGCTATAAAAGAGAGGTCATACACAAAGCTAGAAAAGAGGTTGAAGTGATTGATAGGGCAACTCTATTAAAAGATGAATATAAGAAAGTAAACAGTAAACATACATCTAAAGTAATACAGCCAGTTTCATTTGTTACTCAATATTCTACAAATTATGAACAAGTTTGTCAGATTATCAGAAAGCATATGCCAATGCTCACAGCTGATGATCAGTTATGCGATACGGTCAAACGTGGTTGTCGTTTCTCGTATCATCGAGAAACAACCTTGGGAAACATTTTTTCCCCCAGTGAATTTATACCAAATCCAAAAGTAGAGCATGGCTAGAAACTAAAGGAATGTATAAATGTGGCTATGGACCATGCATTCCTTGTAGTCACACTGAAAAGCGAACAAACTTTGTGAGTACAAACACAGGTAAAGAATATCGAATGACAGCTTATGCCAATTGTAGAAGCAAAAATGTAGTATATCTACTTTGGTGTGATTGTAACAATAAACAAAACGTTGGGTGTACTACTCAAGAGGTACGTGAGAGGATTCGCCAACACCTCTCAGATATTAATAGATTGAAACAAAGCTCCGAGTTGGCCAACACTTTATCCTCAATCACAACAGCGATAGTGCAACATTTAAGTGGATGATGAGCGAACATGTGAAAGCCCCGAGACGAGGTGGCAACATTACAAAATTGGTGCACAAACGTGAAGCCTTTTGGATCTTCACTTTGGGAACTAGGATCCCACGAGGTTTCAACAATATTTATGATATAATCAATTATTGGGAGTGATCCCTTCCGTGTATTTCGATGCAGATTTAAGTGACGCTGTTGTAAGCAGAGCGCTCACTTCTTATGTCTTGCGTTTCAATGGTATTTTGGTCCACTCTTTCTCTCTTTTTTCATCACATAGTTGAAAACAAAGGGCTTCAAATTTTGGTTTTGCAAATTGCAAAATTTTAATATATTTCACCTATACTTAATAAGTACACCCTCTTGTAGTTTACTCAATGAGTGGAGCTGGCTAATAGGTTGATGATTCAAAAATAATTATATTAATCAATTTAATTACAATTTTAATATAATAAAATATCTATGTAATCAAACATATATAATGCACATACATGTACAGATCCTGGGTTTAGAGCACATTATATAAGCATGAACATATTCTAGTTATGGTATTTATTTATCTATCTAACACAAATTGTTGTTCTTTGTTGTTCTTTGTCATCAATAGTTGAATGTATATCCCATCTCTATATAGTGTTTAAAAGTCTTATAGGATTGTTAGTCATCTTGACTTTAAACTTGTTATATTATATATTTTTTCAAATAGTGAACTGCCATCTTGACAGAATAGTCAAAGGAGAAAAATATGTATACTTTTTGTATCCATTGGAGCATCAATTTATTTAAACTTTATTAAAATAAATTGAATATAGCTGCAGGATGTCAAATTAACATAATACTATTATATTACATTTATTTGTATATTCATTGCAAGCATTTAGCTATTCACTGTTAACTATTATTATCATTATGCTATATTATAGATATGTTTATGGTTGAATAAGACTTTTATTAAGTACTAAGTATAACACACTTTTTAAACAGAAGATGTTTTTTTCCAATGAACACATATAAAGGTTAAATGGACAACTATTAACTACTAACCACAAACAAATGACTACTGGTCAGTCACATGTATACATTGATTAACTAATTGGTTTTCCGTATTGTTTTTAATAAGCAGATGTCTATTCCACTAAAGCACGTCTATGATTAAGGCTACAAAACCGTAACATGTCAGGTGTGCTCTCTGACTGTTATACCATTTGTATCTTTTTAATGTGACTTAATAAAAAGTGATTTTACTGAATTGGAGGGTGCCGGTATCATCTTTTTTTTTTTTTTTTTTTAAATAGTTTTTATTTATTGAAGTTCAATTCACGGCATACAAGCAATGTTTTGCAGAATAATCAATACAAGGAAAAAGAAAGAAATAAAAAAAGAAATCATTGCAAAATAATCACATCAACATCATATTTGCCTATGAAACTATACGCCTTCTGGATAACAAAAGGGGCCACTTTTGGGCCTCACACAAACCAAACCAAAGCTATAGAAGACTACTATGTACCATAGGGGGCCACTTTTGGGTCCCAATTATTGAACTTCATTTTTCCTATTTTATGGGATATATGAGAGGCAAAACTGAGCCACATGATATACCTTTGCAAATTAAGTATTAGATGTAATATAATGCTTTTCTTAACCTCAAACAATAACTGATATGGAGCCTCAGTGAGGACTGGCAATTTAGGGTATGTCAGGACCTTATAAATACTAGGTGACGATAGAGCAGTGGTCATGGGCGAGGCATGCAGGTTAGGGCTTGGCTTAGGGGGGTGGGGAGAAGCCACCACCAGAAGCTTTTTAGGAACAGGTAAATCTTCTGTATGGCCTAGGGTAGGAGGGGAGGGTATACTTACATATAGTTATTCGGCTCATACCTCATTCTATTTTGATACTCTTAGAGTAGGTAATGCTAAGTTAGAGAAGCCAGAAAAGTATTTGAGCCTGGCATATATGGATGAAAATGATAAACATTGTAACTTGATACATAGGGGACCGTTTTTACATAATTACTGGGTCAGAGCCATAAATGTACACAAACAGGGTATCTAACAAAAACAGTTCTGCATTGACCATAAGACATTTATATTATGTTGTCCGATTTCACACTGAATGACAGGATTTTAAGACCTGGCACTATTTACAAGTATCATATCTTCATCTATGAGTTAGAGCGCTGGACTGCAATACAATAGTTAGGTCAGATTTACAAACAACATAAAACAACCCTTTTTTGCTGTTAGTACAACATTTCTCTCTAAGGTAGGTATGCCAAAATTTATAGCCTCAAGCTAGTGCAAGCATAGTAACGATCCTGAACACTTTACATGTAGACTTGGGAATTCAGGCACATTAAATGAACTGAAAGGTCTCAGTCGAATTTTTAAGACCCTGTATGTAATAGTTTGTAAGATCAGCTTGCCAGCGTCAGTTAGTTGAGAGTCTCAGGTTGAGGGCTTGAAGGTGGAGAGTTCGGGTAGGCATAAACACACAGTTCAGCTAGGTAAATGATCAAGAAAGTCACAGTCCCACACATTAAGTGACAGCGAATGGGGATATAGTAGGAGAAAGCTACCCGACTCCTGTTTTAACGGGCTCACTCCTGAGGGACATCCCTGATAATGCCTTCGGGCTCTCAGTCAACTGCCTGCCTCTCCCATCGCCGCCCGACAGAGCGCTCCACATATCTGCCTCCAGACTCAGATCTAAGTGAATTGCTAAGTAGGCTGAGCGTGTCCCTTTTGTAAATGATGCGGGGATAATAGTCACGGGGGCTCTGGGTTTTATAGGACCTGTGATTTCCACCACTGTGCGCCCTATATTTGGCTCAGGTACAGTATTCTCACCCTCTGTAGAGATGTCCTCTGTATATTGATCATACACTGGGTGTATGGCTTCGACTTGATCTGAAAGACTTAAGCGTGCTTTCGCCACAGCTATGGTGCCTAGGCCCTCAACGCTGTTTGCCATGTCGAGGTGCTCCGCTCCAGAAGGCTGTAGCAGGTCCGTTATTTCCTCCTCTACCTTAGTGGGGTATACAGATTCATCCTGTAGTGAGGATTTTTGCGGCAGAGGATCCAAAGGTAAACAAGCTGATTCCCCCTCAGAGCCGCTTGTCTGTGTCGCGGCAATGGGAAAGGCATGTAGAACCATATGGGTGACCGTTTGCACGGATTGAGAGAAGTTTTCTTCCAGTTGCATAAGGTGATATTGTAGTAGCTTCTCTAACTCTTGAGGGAGTTGTGTCTCTATATTTGTTGATTGAGCAGCCGACAATGTGGGCTGCGCGACAGTGATTGCCCTTAGGAAAGTCACTGGGGGGGTTTTGAGAAGGCCTCAGCCTTTGAAAAGCTCCGGTAACCTTAAGCGCCACACAATCCCAGAGGTGGGGGTATCAAATGAGAGCTGAACCAATGTTAACCCTGGATCCAGCAGTTTGAAGCCCCAAAGATGACTTTTTCTGGCGATATTTAGTTATTACAGTAGGAAGGTGTGAGCAGCCGACAGTTTTGCGTCCAAAGATGGCCGCCGCCCGGAAGTCCCCCCCGGTATCATCTTTTTTGATATGTGTGTGTGTGTGTGTGTATATATATATATATATATATATATATATATATATATATATATATATATATATATATACACAAATGTTTCTGCACACCTTACAAAATTATTTTATTAATAATACTTATGGGTGCAGACAAATAACCAAATAATTACACAAAATAGAATATTGCCGCACATCCACTTCTATATTATCAAAACATTTTAAATATTGCAAAAAATCACCTAAGCTCATATTTTAAAATTGGAATCTTAGTCACACAATATGGCCATATTTTGCTTAAGCCAGTCACCAACTTACAAGGTGTCCCAATGTTGACTGGTCCTAACACTGCAATGTGATGCCTTTCTGGGCTATAACATTCCTGCTTCAACTATGCATCTAAGAATGAGCCTCCCTGGCTTTATACACACTTCCAATGTCCTAAAATGAGAGCACCTGAGCAACTGGGGGGTGGGGTGCTAGAAACCATGAAGGTGGTTAGTCTTCCTTTAAATACAAATGTTTCTGCACACCTTACAAAATTATTTTATTAATATTACTTAGGGGTGCAGGCAAATAACCAAATAATTAGACAAAATAGAACATTGCAGCACATCCACTTTGTATTTAAAGGAAGACTAACCACCTTCATGGTTTCTAGAACCCCCCAGTTGCTCAGGTGCTCTCATTATCGGACATTGCAAGTGTGTATAAAGCCAGAGAGGCTCATTCTTAAATGCATAGTTGAAGCAGGAATGTTATAGCCCAGAAAGGCATCACATTGCAGTGTTAGGACCAATCAAATAAATATGTACGTATATATACATATTAACACATAAATATATATGTATATAACCATATACATATATATATTTACAGGAAACACACAGTTCCCATAGACCGAAAAGTAAAGGTACTTTTCAGTGCCGTTTTTTTCTAACACCCCACTCCCACCAACTTTAGCCCCAAAATATTGCCTGGTGCCGTAATTTTATTAAAAAATAAAGATGCTGCTATCTTTCTAATAACATACACACCACTGTATTTTGGGGACATTTGGGACACATTTATAAAATGAGCCATAGATCACAGTAGCAATAACAAGCCACTTGCAATGGATGATTAATTTTTTGCGTGGAGAGAGAGGAGAGAGGGAGAAGAGAGAGGGGAGAGAGAGGAGAGAGAGAGAGGGAGAGAAGAGCTAGAGAGAAGAGCTAGAGAATGTTCTATGTATGTCTAAATATATATTCATATATATATATATTTCTGTATATACCTATACCTTCTATGGGAAGAGTGCACACTCTCATATCTTAATATTATATTAAAGAAGCTAAAATTGTACAAACAATAGGCCAGATTACAAGTAGAGAGCTATTTTAACATGCGCCCATTAAGGGGCAAATTTGCCCGTCTACGGGCGCGCGTTAAATAACCTGCCATTACAAGTGGCTGATTAATGTGACCACGAGCATGCGGTTTTACTTTTGAGCAATTAACAAGAGGTCAGATCTGGTTAAAAGTGAAAATATACCCCTAAAATAAAGAGGACTGTAGCATACATTAAAAAATAAACATCAGCATTTTATTTTGCTGCCAATGCTACTTGATTTGCCCGCTGAGTTAGGGATTTGCCATGTCTCACAGCATATAAACAAGGCTCCCATTGGAGTCCGTAGAAGTGCGCTCTCAGGAGCGCAAGACTTCCAGGCAATGTGTACGCAAGGTGGTGTTCGCATTGTGCCGGACTTGAAATACCAGCCCACATGCATTGGTATTACTGAGTGGAGTGCAAATATCGTGCTTGTGAGAGCACAATATTGGGACTCACCTCTGGTTAAAAATAAAAAAAATGCCCCAATTGCCGCCCCCAAATAAAGAATACAGTAAATTTACATAGAAAATAAAGATGAGCATTTTAAAAAAAAAAAAGGAACAAAGCAGTTATAAAGGGTTAAAGTGAAGGGATGTCACCTAAAATGCACCAAAAAGTGCATTTATATCGAGGACAATGGGGGACTGTGTTTTCACTATAAATATATATATATATTTACGCTTATATAAATATATATTTATCATGTAATAATATGAAAAGCAAGATGAAAGAATGGGGCGTCCAAAGGCGAAGTAAAAACAAGAAACGTTTATTGTTGTAATCCATTGGTAAAAAAAGCATGGAGGTACATGTTCCACATAAAAACAAAAACAAATGCATTAGGCTGACATGTTTCGGCCTTCTGCTGTAATCATAGCTAATAAAATACATTTGAGACACCTATTTAAAGGCATACCTGCTTTCTCATAGGTTACCCACTAACCAATGACTGTGTATTAATTAAGTGTCGCATTTAACCCTTAATGGTATCTATCGCCTGTAAGCCTATTAAACTTACAAAACAACATTATTTAACTTTAACTGAAAGGTTATGTATGTAAGTGAAAAATATAATTTAAAGGGACATGAAACCCAATTTTTTTCTTTTGTGATTTAAAAAGAGTATGCCATTTTAAAAAACTTTCTAATTTACTTCTATTATCTCATTTGCTTAATTCTCTTGACATACTTTGCTGAAAAGCGTATCTAGATAGGCTCAGTAGCTGCTGATTGGTTGCTGCACATAGATGCCTTGTGTGATTGGCTCCCCCATGTGCATTGCTATTTCTTCAATAAAGGATATCTAAAGAATGAATCAAATTAGATAATAGAAGTAAATTGGAATGTTGTTTAAAATTGTATTCTCTACTTGAATCATGAAAGAAAATATTTGGGTTTAGTGTCCCTTTAAAGGGCCACTGTAAGTAAATATTTTCTATGCCTGTTACTAACTAACTACCCCAAATACGCTTTTTATCAATAGCATTTCATTAACATATCTCTACCGTATATCAGAAATCTTGTCTGCAAATGTAATTGTTTTCCAAAGCCACTCCGTGGGTATCCTTTGCTCTGTACCAATCCGTTTACAATACCTAGGTTTCAAAATGGCGCTTTAAACACAATTTCATTGGTTTAAGTATTTTGAACGCGCAGTGCTGAAAATAGTGGGCAGGATAACGTGACATCATCGGGGAATAAAAGATATAACTTTTATAACGTTATGAAACTTCGTTTTGGAGAAAATATAGGTCAATAGGTTTTAATAAATGTTTATTAACTTTAATATGTTAGTTGTTTGGCTTAAAAATTATAACAGAAAGTAATCCTTTAAGGGAAACTTTCCCCAAAATGCTCAAGGGAATAACCCTTGCACCAAAAACGTATACCAATACAAAGATGGAAATTCTCCTCTATATTCATACTATGATGAAAACACATATACAAATACAGGGAGAAATAGCGCAACCGGAAAATAGAGAGTGTCATATTGACAAATATGATATTTATGCACCTCAGACCAGTTCAAATACAGACAGGTAAATGATATTGAAATTCTCATATACTGAGGGACTAGGTTACCAGTTAATATCTAAGGTCTGAGGAAATTGGGAGAGTAGAGATAGGTGGAGTATGCAAATAGAAAAAAATATAGTTATACAAATATTCATATTCATAATAGAGCATATACACTTTGCTACAATATGTAATATAACTAAAACTAAAAGACACCCATATATAAATAGATAGATGGAACATATATCCTTAGTACTTCAAAACCTATTCAAAGTATTGCTATAAATATATATAAGTGCATATTATGCAAGAAAAGTTGCTAATCGTAAAAACTGTGAATATTGTAAATGTGTTTGGGTTCAATACTCAATGGGTCCATTTATAGACTGAAAATATAAATGTATAAACATTTAGGTTGGTTAGTTGATCACTTCCAATAATTGATCAAATCATATTCAGAGTTAAGTCCTACAGGAACTCTGGTCTGGAGTCTGAAAACAAAGAACATTTCTTGTTTACCCAAGATTTTATCCAGTCTATGGCTTGCCACCTTAGAGTGTTGGTACTCTTATTGTGGACATGTTTAAAGTGTTTTACCAGGTGTGTTGTGGCCTCCCCAATTTTAATAGTGGACAGGGGGTTCCTAATCCTAGTATTTACATTTGTAGTGGTGAGACCTACATATTGCAAATGGCACACAATACATGTTAGTACATAAATGACATAGGAGGATGTACAATTGAGGCAAGAGGAGATATTAAATTCTTCTCCTGTTCTTTCGGAATGAAATTTATCAGAAAAGATGCCGAATTCACAAGTTCTACATCTTGCTATCCCACACTTGGACATCCCCCTATGTCTAAGCCAAGAACTCTGGGTAGGTTGGGATAAACTTGGTAGCTCTGAAGGTGACAAAGAGTTATCTATAGTTCTGCTCCTTCTGTATAAGCAGCGTAGCCCTTTCTCTACGCAATCCATAAGTGTGTCATCTGCTGCAAGCAAACAAAAGTGTTTCTTTACTATCTTACAGATGGCACTATGTTCCGTACTATATTCTGTTACGAAAGTTACCTAGTCTTGACCAGTCCTGTCTCAGTCTGTTTTAGCTTTCTTGGAAAGTTTAAGTAAAGAGGTTCTGTCAATGTGATCTACCTGAGTTTGTACCCCTAGATAGTAATCTCTTTCTCATGTCTGTACATTGTCTCTATAAGCAGTCTCTTCTGCACAATTTCGTTTTAACCTGATTAATTGACCCTTGGCCACCGCAAATGGTACATGCTTAGGATGGCAGCTTTTGGCATGGAGGAGGGTGTTCTTAGTAATAGCATTTCTATATAGGTCACTTGTTATCTGCCCATTATCCCAACCAGTTAATGTAAGATCTAAATAATTGATGGATACATTTTGTTGCTCAAATATAAATTGTAAACTGGCTCCATTGTTGTTTAAGTATTGTATAAAGCCCTCCACAGATTGCGTGCCTCCCTGCCAAATTATAAGCAGATCATTAATATACCGCCTGTAAATGGCAATATTCTCTTTGTGGAAATTTCTATCTCCATAGATGTGGGACAGCTCCCACCAACCCATGTACAGATTTGTGTAGGAGGGGGCAAATTTTGCCTCCATCACCATCCCACAGATCTGGAGATAGAATTTGTCATTGAATCTAAAATAATTATGAGTGACAAGGAACCTGGTCACATTCAACACATATTCCACAAAATCATTAGAGAAGTTGGAAACGTTTCTCAAGAAGAATTTAACAGCTGTTAAACCCTGTTCATGAGGGATTAACGAGTACAATGCCACTACATCCACTGTCAACCAAAGGTTGTTTTTATCCCAGCGTACAGATTCTTTCAGGTTAATGAGATCTTTAGTAAACTTTAGATAACTCTGTAAGGAGACTACAAAGGGATGCAATATGTCATCTATCCATTCAGATAGGTGTTCGAACATAGAGCCTATTCCGCTTACTATTGGACGGCCTTGTACATTTTCGAGTGACTTACGTACCTTCGGGAGATGGTGGAAGATGGGCACCACAGGATATTCAATGAACAGATAATCATAAGTGGATCTGTCAATGTGCCCATCTTCCAATCCATCATCCAGAAGGGACAAAAGGTCTTTTTGAAAGGCTATCGTGGGATCTTTTTGGAGGCACTGATAATTTGTTGTATCCTCTAGCTGTCTGTGTGCTTCACTAACATAATCTTACCGATTCATAATAACTATAGAGCCCCCCTTATCCGCTGAGCGGATAACTATGTCTCTATTTTCCTTAAGTTCAAATAAGGCCTCTTTCTCTTTTTTGACAAGTTCTGTCTCCTGTATGTGTTACTAATACCACTATTGGAAGATAGTTTTGTAAGGTCATTTTCTAACCTTTTGTAAAAGGTTTCAAGGGTAGCACCCTGACTCTGTAAAGGGTAGAATTCTGATGTCTTTTTGAATCCATTGAAACTAGATACTACATCTGTTGCATCCCCTGTTTCACTTTGACTTCTCAAAGATTCAAGAGTAGCAATATCACATGCCTCCTTGAAATCCAGGGGTGCACATATTTCTTCTGTCATTGTAGAGCCTACCCATTCTGTCTCTAAATCCGCCTGCTCTGTGTCACTGAAGTGTTTCTTTAATGTTAGATTTCTGATAAGTTTGTTAATATCTAACATAGTTTGAAACAAATTAAAAGAGCATGTGGGTACACATATAAACACATAAATATATATTTTATAGAGAGAAAGAAATAGACTATCCTGTCCTGCACTCACTAATTCCTAAATATAATAAATGGATTAACCACTGAAGAAAAACAATTGGCACAATAGAAAAATTATATAATATCAGTCACAGCGAATATACTGTATATACTGAATATGTTAAACATAATTGCATTTATTTGCGACAGTCAAAAGAACGGCTATAGATATACATTCTGTATCCCCATATTTATGGCAATGAACACATACAGTAAACAGCTGAGACAGTGTGGAACTGTACTGGATCCCTTGGCGGTATGAGTGAGTACAAATATAGTGACTGTGACACTGCTTCATACAATATTATTGCATATAGCCATGATTGCCTGGAGCTCTTAAGGGAGCGTTTGCCATGGTAAAGGGTTAATTGAGGGCCTTTCACAGCTTTTTAGCCTGACACACTCCTCAGCCAATACTGCTATATCTCTTACCTTACTCTTTTAACAATTCATAGTGCCTTTTGGTAATCCTATCATAGAGCTTTTCTCCCTGTGATGTAACAGGAATATGGAACTTATTTTATTTTGCTGGAATTGAATTTGGATTTTTATACTTTCTTTCAGTCATCATTTTTTCTTTTTCTTTTTTATGAGAACTCTCCTTTTTTTAGTTCCATCAGTGCACTATAGTTAAAATATGGGGTTACAGAATGTATATCTATAGCCGTTCTTTTGATTGTAACAAATAAATGCAATTATGTTTAACATATTCAGTATATGTATTCGCTGTGACTGATATTATATAATTTTTCTATTGTGCCAATTGTTTTTCTTCAGTGGTTAATCCATTTATTATATTTAGGAATTAGTGAGTGCTGGACAGGATAGTCTATTTCTTTCTCTCTATAAATTATTACTTTTTTAACTATCCCCTTGCACCGATTGCCTGCATATAATTTATACACAGGGAATTGAACTAATCCATTAATTGGGAGTACTGGCGAGTGCTGACAACACTATCTTTTTCTTTATTTTTTTTACACACACATATATATATATATATATATATATATATATATATATATATATGTGTGTATGTAAGCATATACATATATGTTTATTTATGGCTACCCAACGCTTCGCAATTTGCCCCCTGCACTGCACTAAGTGGTTTGCTGTGACTGTCGGCATGAAAATGAGGCTCCCATTAGCCTATGGAAGCAAGTTCTCATCATGTACATGTGATGGTATTACTGAGTGGAGCGCAAATATTACGCTTGTCTTAGCATAATATTGCACTCCACTCATAATCTAGCCCAAAATATTAAAACATATTAAATATTGCAGCCATTATTATAGATAACTTGATCAGTAGCCAACAATAGCATTGCTATTAGTTAGTTGTTCTACTGTATCAGAAATTATTGCAGTCAAATGTAAAGTCACGTCGACAATGACATCCAATAACAAATTATTTAAATTTGTAATTGTATCAATTAGCTGCTCATTTGATCTCTTACTCTATTATTTAACAGAGTTATTTGCCACAAGTGTATACTGCTAATAATTCTTTTTATGTGGAGAAAGCTATTCCTTATTTGATGTATTTACTCATGCACTCCCAATATGGTTTACAGTATTACCATTCCGTGTGGATGTTAGCAGAACTCCTGGTCATAATGAGATTATCAAACACAGAACGTATTTCTTTATGAATGATTTTTAACTCACTCATATAGCTCCCAAACAACTTGTATAGATGCCTTTTCAAGGTTGTCTTTTCCTTTTAGATATTTACTAACTCACTTGCATGACTTCCCAATGGGTTTTACAAACGCTGTTCTGTCAGAAGTGTATAAGAAACAGCAGAGCTTCCGGTTTGGTTGATTTAACATGGCTCCACAGTTTACAAATAAAATGAAGGTACAGTGAGTCTCAACAGTTGTAACTTCTGCTTAAACTGATTATAGGTGCAGATTGGTGACATCCTCAACGGCTCCTCACACGCTGTCCTGTCATGTACTTACAGCAACTGTTAAACATCAACCCGTTTCAGCTGTGTCAGCCTTTCACAAGATGCTGTTGTTACTAATTCAAAGTCTTAAAAGGGATACATCATATATGCAAAGTATTGATTAGTTAATTCATAAAAGCATAGCTGTAGCAAATTAAAATCATAAAAATTAGTTACCAATATATAGTTTTAATAGCAAATTGAAATGTCTACTTAATACAATAGTTCCACTGATTCTATTACACACAATAATTACCTCTGAGAAGATATAGTATTATTTAATTAATTTGAATAAAACTATTTACATTGAATTCTGTACTATGATACCCGATTAGACAGAGTCTTAAGGGGACACTAAACCCACATTTTTTCTTTCATGATTCAGATAGAGCATGCAATTTTAAACAACTTTCTAATTTACTCCCATTATGAATTTTCTTCGTTCTCTTGCTTTCTTTATTTGAAAAAGAAGGCATTTAAGCTAAGGAGCCAGACAATTTTTGGTTCAGACCCTGGACAGCACTTGTTTTCTGGTACTGTCCAAACCACAAGGATAACCCAGGTTGTGAACCAAAAATGGTCCGGCTTCTAAACTTACATTCTTGCTTTTTGAATGAAGATAGCAAGAGAATGAAGAAACATTGATAATAGGAGTAAATTAGAAAGTTGCTTAAAATTGAATGCTCTATCTGAATCATGAACAAAAAAAATTTGGGTTCAGTGTCCCTTTAAGTTTTGAGAGTGCAATCCTCTGTCTTAAGTGTCATCTAATTTCTGTGGAATATGAGGGGAAATATGATTTTCAGAAGTTACTCTACTTCATTTTGAAGACTGAAGTGGGCTAAACTCCTGATCCCTTTGGCAGTCGCTGTCGCCCTGGTGTTTCATTTGGTGCTTAATTACATGCTGCTTCTTTATGCTGGATAATATAGCAAATTATGTTTATTGATGATATTTTGAAGATCCAATGTACTCAATTTAGGGGACCACCTTAGATTTAGTTTCTATCATACTACCACTGTGCATGAGTCCATATCTTGAGTCCCTTTGAAGCAACTTTTAGGGTCACCATTCCAATATCAACAGATTCCACAGTGCTATAAACATAGGAGGTATACAAGGTAACATTTATAGGGATCAAATGGGTAGAAGGCCCTGACGAGAGTCGCACTGTTGCAGTCAGCTCTTATGAAGGTGATCTGTAAACAGTTGGGTTCTTAGGCTTACATCCTAAAGGGGTTCATGGCGGATAGTAATTGAAGAGAGGAACTGGTATTAGTAAAGGTTAGTGTAGGCTGTATGCATCCCTGAACAGTAGAGTCTTTAGGGAGCACTTGAAACTTTCAAAACTAGGGGAGAGCCTTGTGGAGCGAGGCAGAGAGTGCCATAAGATGGGAACCAGTCTGGAGAAGTCCTGTAAATGGGAATGTGAGGAGGTAACAAGAGAGGAGGAGAGTAGGAGGTTGTGAGCAGAGTGAAGGGGACAAGAGGGAGAGTATCTGGAGACAAGGTCTGAGATATCGGGGGAGCAGTGCTGTTGAGGGCCTTATATGTCAGAGTCAGAATTTTGTGTTTAATCCTGGAGGCAAGAGGAAGCCAGTGAAGGAATTGGCAGAGAGGTGGAGCAGATGAAGAGTGACATGTAAGGTAGATGAGCCTGGCAGAGGCATTCATTATGGATTGTAAAGGAGTTAGGTGGCAGCTAGGGAGACCCGAGAGGACAGGGTTTTAGTAGTCAGGATGGGAAAGAGTGGATTCAAATCTTAGTTGTGTCTTGTGTAAGGAAATGTCTAATTTTAGAGATGCAATGATGTTATAAACATAAATACATTATCTTTCCCTATACAATAGTTACAGACCATATGGATAAACTCAAAGCTATAAAGTGTCATCTGCTAAGACCCTACATCCCCTCTCAGAAAATAGCTGTGTGGGTTAGACTTTTATTACATATTTTAACTTCTATTTACCTACATAATATTCTTCCTGTACTTTATCATATTAATATGGAGGCTCAAAAATTTAGACAATTCAGCAAAAGTAGAGTGGCATCACCTAATCTTTTGTGTTTTACAGTTTATTAGTCTTAGATTTTGAGGGTCACTTATAGGGTGGAGGTAAGAGTGACCCCATAATGCTTGCAAGTGTTATCTATCTTGTTTAAAAGCCTCTGATAAAGTGAAAGTTTGTTATTTTATTTATGTTATCAAAACTCATGCTCCCAGAGCCTCTGGTTTCTGTGTCCCTCAGCAAGTTCATATTCAGAATTTACCATTATTTTCCTAAAAGAGATAAAATAGCTACTTTTCATCTCTTAGCAAACATTTAATGTAAATGTACTACCTAACTTTATAAATTGTAACTTTTTACGTAGTAACTTGCTGTAGATTATACAGGGGCTAGATATTTACCTTTGTGTATTGGAAGAGGGATACAATTTGAGATAACATGCTAGTCAGGAGACAAAGTGTGACGTGTTTAGGTTTCTATGGTTGCATAAGGGGTGATCTCTCAAATATAGTTGACATCTCTTAAATTGAGATGTAATCTCGATAAATGAAAATTTACCTCTATTATATTTTAAAAGGCCTAGTGCACTATCTGTACAGCCTACTTTAGCAATATGTACCAAACACTCTCCACGGTTTGAGTTTGCAATAATTTTTCATTCTATCTTTCATGTTTATCATAAGATAAGTACTATGATCTACATATAATCTAGTATATGATTATCTGTAAATATAATTATAAAGTGGGGTAAGGAAAACAAAAAAAATGGTAATAAGCCTGTGCTGTGTTCACTATGGTGGAGCAGTATAAAGTATAAAGGTATACAAAGTTACTAAGATACACTTAGTTGAAAGATACTACTGAAAGTAAGTTTACACACAAACTAAATCATTGTTATGCAGGTCATATAAACATAATCATTTAAAAAATAACTTTTAATAGGTTATTAGCAATTTAATAATGAAATGCAATCCTTTCACATTTGCATTAACATACAAAGACAAGTTAAAAACACATTAAAGTAGTAATAGCGTCTCTGTTCAATATTCATATATCGATATGTTACAAGCATTAAATCATTGTCGATATATTGTCAAAGCTAGTTAGCAAGGTTCTATATATACTCCTATCTGAAGGTATCAAGCATTGAAACAACCCTAATCTTAGACCAAGCTTCTTCAATCCGTTTCGCAATGCTTCTTGCGAAATGCTTCTTGATTTCTGAGAAATTTACCAGTATCTTACTCTACTGCAAAGACATACTATTTTCTATTATAATAGGATTTTTATACCTGTAAGTGATAAGTATTAATTTTTTCTAAAAAGGTGTTAAAATATGCTTATACAAATGTGTAACCTGTTGACAACTGCTTGAATGTCTAAGTGTTAAACCAACTAACAGGCCCAAAGCCAACATTCTTCTTATACTTCCTTCAAACTTTAGTAGCCAGCCTCAAAGTGCAGACAGTGATAACCCCAGACTTCTTCCTAGCGGTAACCTTAGCATGGTAAGGTACAACACTAGAAACACGACAACCCAGAGTAGTGGGACATTTCCTGTAAGTAGTATGCCCAGAGTTGTTGGACCATGGGAGGGGATATGGAAGTTCAGGAAGATCATGCTAATTCCCTTTTTGAGTTCCGAGAAGAGAGCAGACTGTCTGAGCATCTCAAGCAGGACATGCTATAAGATTCCAGATCATACCTGAGTAATTATTTTAATTTTATGAATTTGAAGCTTACTACAGTTAAGAAGCCCTCATAGGAGGATGAATTGGGCAGCATTACACCACATCCTGGAGAATTCAAATAGGTATGAAATGTTACTAAGCATACAATAATTTCCATTTTTTTGTGCCATCACTAGAAGGGATTGTTTTTGTTTATTGTTTGTATACAATCCACTTTAGAAGTTTAGAAGCAAATATAGGAAAGAGATAGGAGATTAATGTTTATTAAGGATAGCTGTATGTAGTACATTTATAAGGAATGGCTACAGTGTTCCAGTCTTTATGGAGAGGTTCAATATGTGTGTCAGAATGGGTTTAGGAGTAGATGAAAGGGAGGGCAGCAATTGTGAGGGAATAGAATCAAGGGAACAGGTAGTCAGATAGGAGATTTAGTATAACAAATTTGTTGTTAAAGGGACAGTCTACACCAAATTTGTTATTATTTATAAAGATAGATAATGCCTTTACTACCCATTCCCTAACTTTGCACAACCAACATTGTTATATTAATATACTTTTACATTTAAACCATTCAATGTTTTGCCAGTTTCTAAGCCACTACAGACAGCCTTTAATCTCATGCATTTTATTAGCTTTTCACAACAAGACACTGCTAATTCATGTGTGCCATATAGATAACATTATACTCACTTACATGGAGTGGTTCAAGATACAGCACTAAATGGCTAAAATGCAATTCAATAGATAATAAATAAATAGCCATGTGATCAAGGGACAGTCTGCAGAGGCTTAGATACAAAGTAATCACAGCCAATCAAATCAGCCAATAGAATTTAAGCAGCTCTCATCCTATTGGCTGATTTTAATTTTTCAGCCAATAGGAATGCAATGATACCCCAATATAAAAGGGGTACCTTGCATTCAAGCTTCAGTGTGCGGTAGTGATCGCATGAAGAGGAGGCTCTGTGCTGGATGTCATCATCGCCGCCGGTCCTGGTCAGCTCTGTGCCGCCACTGCTCCGTGCCACCGGGATGAAGATAGAAGATGCCCCCATGATGGAGGAAGATGTCGCCGCCTGGATAAAGATGGATATCCAGAATTCAGGAACTGTGAGTAGATTTTCTGGGGTTAGTGTTAGGTCTTTTTTTTTTCTTTTTTTGGGTGTTTTTTTTTAGATTAGGGCTTTTTTTTATTTTAATAGGCACAAAAGAGCGGATTGGCCTTTTAAGGGCAATGTCCATACAAATGCCCCTTTAGGGGCAATGGGTAGCTTAGTTTTTTTTTAGGAGCAGATGAAAGGGAGGGCAGAAATTGTGAGGGAATAGAATCAAGGGAACAGGTAGTCAGATAGGAGATTTAGTATAACACATTTGTTGTTAAAGGGACAGTCTACACCAAATTTGTTATTATTTATAAAGATAGATAATGCCTTTACTACCCATTCCCTTACTTTGCACAACCAACATTGTTATATTAATATACTTTATAACATTTAAACCATTCAATTTTTGCCAGTTTCTAAGCCACTACAGACAGCCTTTAATCTCATGCATTTTTATTAGCTTTTCACAACAAGACACTGCTAATTCATGTGTGCCATATAGATAACATTATACTCACTTACATGGAGTGGTGCAAGACACCACACAAAATGGCTAAAATGCAAGTCAAGAGATAATAAATAAATAGCCATGTGATCAAGGGACAGTCTGCAGAGGCTTATATACAAGGTAATCACAACCAATCAAATCAGCCAATAGAATTTAAGCAGCTCTCATCCTATTGGCTGATTTTAATTTTTCAGCCAATAGAAATGCAATGGTACACCAATATAAAAGGGGTACCTTGCATTCAAGCTTCAGTGTGCGGCGGTGATCGCATGAAGAGGAGGCTCAGCACTGGATGTCGTCGTCGCCGTCGGTCCTCTTTAGCTCTGTGCCGCCACAGCTCCGCACCACCGGGATGAAAATAGAAGATGCCCCAATGATGGAGGAAGATGTCGCCGCCTGGATAAAGATGGATATCCGGAATTCAGGAACTGTGAGTAGATTTTCTGGGGTTAGTGTTAGGTATTTTTTTTTTATTTTTTTGGGGTGTTTTTTTTTTTAGATTAGGGCTTATTTTTATTTTAATGAGCACAAAAAGAGCTCATTGTCTTTTAAGGGCAATGTCCATACAAATTTTTCGTAATTTAGTGTTTCTTTTTTTGTAATGTTAGGTTTTTTTTCGTAGTGTTAGGATTTTTTAATATTGTTATTTAGCTTTTTTTATTTTTTATTTTTAAATAGTAATGTTAGGTTAATTTATAGTTTAATCTTAGTTTTTTTAATTTCACAGGTAAGTTTTTATTTATTTTAAGGTAGGTTATATTGTAATTTTAATTTAAAGTTAGGGGGGTTTTAGGTTTAGGGGTTAATAGTTTAATTTAGTGTTTTGCGTTGTGGGGGCCGGTGGTTTAGGAGTTAATAGTTTTAGTTTAGTATTATCGATGTGGGGGGCCGGCGGTTTAGAGGTTAATAGATTTATTTTCGTAGTATAGATGTCAGGGGCTGGCGGTTTAGGGGTTAATAGTTTTTTATAGTAGTAGCTATGTGGGGGGTGGCGGTTTAAGGGTTAATAAGTTTATTTAGTGTTGGCAATGTGGGGGGGTCAGCAGTTTAGGGATTAATATGTTTATTTAGTATTTGCAATGCTGGGGATGGCGGTTTAGGGGTTAATAGGTAGTTTATGGGTGTTAGTGTACTTTGTAACTTTTTTTATGAGTTTTGTGAAACATTTTTGTTTCGCAAAATCCATAAATACTGGTCTTAGATAGCGGAATGGATCGTGGCGGTATAAGCTATAACGCTAGCACAATAGCCGGACCGCACAACCTGTAATACGGACGCAATGAAAATCCCGCACTCAAAAGCCATTTTTTGAGTGTGGAATGGAGAGTTGCGTAAAGGCTAAAACACTTGCGGTATAGCTGTACTGTCGCAACTTGTAATACGGGAGACCTGCATATTCCGCGCGCAATGGCCAATTTTTCATCGGTTTAGCCGTACTGCACAACTTGTAATTTTGCTGTCAGTTTCTTAAACATACCAACCTAAATTTGAGAACTTTCAAATTCTATATGTACAATTAAAAACAGTATGTTGATTTGGTTTTGAAAATGGCATCTCTGCATTTTCAAAAGTTGTTTTCACTATATAAAGGTAGAAAAATCATGAAATCTATCTTCATTATGATTGGAGCTATTGTTCAGGCAGTTTTTGAAAAATGTATTCTTTTCACATCTTAATATATCCAAAAGGTGCAAATTAACATTCATTTTACACAGTTTATAGAAACTGCCAACTGCAGCTAAATTCTAGATGGGGTAAGCTTTTTAAAGTATATAAACCTCATTGAGATATAAGCTAGTTTTAAGTAAAAAAATAAATAAATAAATAATAGGAAGAAAGTAAAACCTCACCGGGTGGCAACTTGTAAAATTTTTATAACAATTCAGACAACACAGCACAAATCTGTGGTTTCTGTGACTAGTATTAAAATGTGAAAATAAACATAAAAATGTCAAAACACAGAAAATTGTAATTATATCATTATTAGTATCTCATTAACTCTACCTACATATTAAAGAACTGCTGCTAAGCTTTCCGGTTACCATATAATGAGTTTCCTGTTGAAAACATAAAGACATAATATACATTACTAAATATAAGACTGTTTTGAACAAAAAGCATGCTTTATTTTGGTATTATGACAAAGTGTGCTATTTTATTATAGCTTGTGCAATGTACTTGTGTAGTACATTTTTTTTAAAAATTAAGAAAACAAGAAAGAGTGGGAAAATACTAACAATGTCCTTATGTTCTTAAAGTGTGGTGGATACATGGGTAAGAGTCAAGCATTATAGAAGTATCCATGTCAAAATAATATCATCATATTAAACATGCTGTATATATATATATATATTTATATAGTCATGCAGGTTTCAGGAAAAGCACTCCTCCGGATTTAAACAAACATAAACATTAATTGGTATAAACGTTTTCGGAGTTGCCCCCGTCCTCAGATACATATTGTATCTGAGGACGGGGGCAACCCACAAAAATGTTTATACCAATAAATGTTTATGTTTGTTTAAATCCGGAGGAGTGCTTTTCCTGAAACCTGCATGACTGTTATTTGATTTGAAGAGCACCAAATACATATATATATAAAGGATAGATAGATACATACATACATACGCACACACATTAAGAATAATAGATAAATTAATTTTCGTTAAAGTATATAATGCTTAAAGGGACAGTCAAGTCCAAAAAAAACTTTCATGTTTTAAATAGGGAATATCATTTTAAACAACTTTCCAATTTACTTTTATCACCAATTTTGCTTTGTTCTCTTGGTATTCTTAGTTGAAATCTAATTCTAGGAGGTTCATATGCTAATTTCTTAGACCAAGAAGACTGCCTCTAATCTGAATGCATTTTGACTACTAGAGGGCATTAGTTCATGTGTTTCATGTAGATAAAATTGAGCTCATGCATGTCAAGTTACCCTGGAGTGAGCACTGATTGGCTAAAAAACAAGTCTGTCAAAAGAACTGAAATAAGGAGGCAGTTTGCAGAGGCTTAGATACAAGGTAATCACAGAGGTAAAATGTATATTTATATAACTGTGTTGGTGATGCAAAACTAGGGAATGGGTAATAAAGGGATTATCTTTCTTTTTAAACAACAACAATTCTGGTGTTGACTGTCCCTTTAAATCATACCTAAAGGGGCAACAAATGAAAATTGAATTCCATGTAAAATGGTAAATTGCTAATTTTTGCTGTAATGTAACGCAGGAAACATTTACGTTCAGTATTTTCCCTCACCTCTGTTAGATTGTTTTCCTATTTATCAATTCCCTTTTCTGTAAAGAAAAAATAGTACATGAACAAAGTAATCTTAGACTCACTAACATCAACATTTAAAGTACATTTCTTTTCAACTAAAATGATTTAACAGTTATAGCCACCGTGACCAATAATTTCTCAAAGGTTGCATCATTTCTCAAAGCTACTTTAGTTCATTTTGAAAATAATTTAATTTAGTATACAAATAAGTGTTGGGAAAGAAACTGTGCAAACATATATTTAATAGTAAAATAAAAGGTGGATCACACTATTACTTTATGAGTATTTTGTATTCAGAGTGGATTTTGCTAAGGCTGAATCTTCCCAGGAGGGGGAGATGCAGGTCCAAATCTCATTCCAGGTCAACTTCAAAATAAAGCCAAGTCATTTTGTAGTGTCATTATCCATTTTACTTTATCATCATTATCAAATGTTTGCTACTTCTTCCTTATTATTATTATTATTATTATTATTATTATTATTATTATTATTATTACTTATATGTCAAGTAATTTTACTCACATAAAATTGCTGATGGTTAGGGTTCTATTTTACCCCAGTATCTTGTGCTGTTTTCTGATCCCTTTTTTCAGCTATGTGATGTTGATAAATGGGACCTATTCCTTTATGTTTTTAAAATGTTTTACTTTTTTTTAACTCATATACAAAAGAGGGTGGGGGAAGCATCATTTACAAACCTTCCTGCCAGCTTTACTGACAATAGATGCCGTTCCATCCATTATATGTGATTGTACGTTAACAAAAGCAAGAATTTAGTGTGTATTAGTGAGTGGAATTTCAAAGCCCATGTATTGCTGCATATTTATACAAGTTCTACTTGCTAACAAAATTCATTTTTAATGCTTTTGTTAATGAATTCTAAAAAACACAAATGCATAAAAAATGCGTTATAGGTGATATGGTATTTGAAAAACATTTTGTTGGAATGAAAGTTGCATTAAACTTTAACTTTTTAGAATTTTACAGTCTTTTATTGTGATTTTTCCATTGTCAAATGTATCATCAATATGTTACTAAAATGTAAGCAAATAATTATATTTTATATACAAAACATATATGGCTACATTCTATTGTCAAAAATATTCAACATATACCAATATGAATGATTTCTTAGCTATGAACATCAATTGAAAATACATTAAAATTAAATGGAAGATAAAAGATACAGGTTGATAGTTGGACATCTAGAAATCAGAGTTGAATGAAATATATGCAAGTTGTTATTGTTTTTTCTAATATTTTCACACAAATTTGTGATATTAATATGTTGTATTTCTCCTAATAAGCTAGGGCAGTATACTTGCCCATGCTTTTGTATAATTATATATATTTGTAATATTATGACTGTGTTCAGTTTAATTTGTGTATATGTTGTTTATATATATATATATATATATATATATATATATATATATATATATATATATAGAGAGAGAGAGAGAGAGAGAGAGAGAGAGAGAGAGAGAGAGAGAGAGATGGATAGACAGAGATAAATGGATAGAGCGATAGATGGATAGAGAGATAGATGGATAGATAGATAGATAGATAGATGGATAGAGGGACAGATAGATGGATAGAGGGACAGATAGATGGATAGAGGGACAGATAGATAGATAGATAGATAGATAGATAAATAGATAGATAGATAAATAGATAGGGAGAGAGAGAAAGAGAGAGGGGGATCATAGATAGATAGATAGATAGATAGATAGATAGATAGATAGATAGAGTACACAAACTTCTTATGGGTAAGCTGCCTGTGTTAGGATATGCTCTGACAGTTTATTATTAGAGTGCTTCCAAGGTATTTGATATGCACCCAGATTATTCTGTTCAGGTAATGCCACCCAGGACTATTTTGAAACATTAAAAAATAAAACGAATTTTAACACATTCATTCTTTTGTTATGAATTTTGAATGTTTGAACAACATTCTAACATGTTTAATGTAATAGAATTTCTAATGCTTTCTTTAAATGTAATATTGTATTCAAATTTTTCTAATTGATTCAAATTATGCAATATTCTAATTTGCTAAATTGTATTTTATTGTTGTATTTCTAATAGTATTTATAATGCTATCTTTAAATGTAATAGTCAGATTATGCAAAACTTGAAATAAAAAATTTTGAATCAACATATTTTTATCTATTATGTATAATTGAACTATTGAACTTCCAAATAGTACTTTTTAAATCAAATGTTACATTAAAAATTTTGAATGGGGATATTGGATCTAGTTATGAACATTTGAAAACAAAAGCAACATTGAATTACTGAATTTTAATGGATTTTCCTTCTTTTGATTGTCCATAATGAATGTCCACAGGACTATTCTTTTACCAAACGAATTGCACTTTCAGCACATTTGCCCATCCCTACCCAGGATATAGGATATGCACCCACTTTAGTCTAAGAGTCCATTTCTAGGTTTTGCTTGCAAACACTCACACACACACATACAGATATATGTGTTTGTGTATCTGCTGTTAGCCCATGTTGATTTTAAATAATTAGTTTTATCTCTAAGTAACAGGTTATTTATTTATTTATTTATTTATTTATGTATGTATGTATGTATGCATAAAATTACATTGGCACTCCTAAAATATTTTAACTACCCAGTTTCCAGAAACATAGCTATATATACATTTACATAATAGTTAGATATACATGTTTCAGAACTATAAAATGCTTTGATTTCAATTGAAAAAATAAGTAATTACTTAAATTTGTTTCCTAGAAAGCTGATAATTAAAATAAATACACTGTAAAGGCTCTAAGACCTCAAATTTGTTTTCCTGGCAAAATAAATGTCAAAATGCTCTGGAAGCCTTTCCATTGATAAATGTTATCTTTTTTTTACTGAATTTAAATAATAATTTACTTAGTAGAGAATGACTGTTGGAGGGAAAGGCCCCCAACATGTAGCCCTGCAACAGATGTGGAGTGTTCTGAAGTGTCAGCATGCCAATTAGATATTAAACATGGCAGGAGAAGGGTGGAGAATTCTAAACAAATGCAAGATGAATGGCAACAGGCTCTTCGCTTTCTGCTGCATCCTGCTGTTCTTTTGTAAAATGATTTGTGGCAAATTTGTTTTGTCACTGAGGCACATTTCCCCCTGTGCATTTAAGTGGTTTTATTTTCACCTAAAGAAACTGATTTAAATAAAATACAATGTCAAAATGAAATCCCAGTAGGCTATTCTGAATGGGTTTACGAAAATGAGTACAATTTCAATATTCCACGCATACACAAAACCTACCTTACAGAACCATTGTGAGAGTTTATAGCCTAAATTCCTGTATAAAATAATGTTTGATACATTCATTTAAAGACTGTGTACAATATCTTCTTTTTTCTGTATATCTGTCTTTATTATTATTATTATTATTATTATTATTATTATTATTATTATTGTTATGTTTCTATGTTAAGCACATTATTACCTATTTTAACATAAAAACCTATATATTTTATATTCATTTAATACCCAACAACTATATTTTTCACAATTTTCAATTTAGATTTTCTGAAGTGGATTAAAAAAAGTTAAATACAAAAATATAAAGTTAAAAACATTCCATACTTAATCAAAGCTTATATTACTTATTACAATGAATATGGAAAATATAATAAAAAACTGTTTTATCTGTTTATATATATATGTAACTAATATACTAATATGGGAATCAAATTAATTACCAATTCACAATAACATAGCTAATATCAGCGCAAATGAAAGAAATGAATGTGTATATTGGAAGTCTGCCTGATGTTTTAGTTTTTACCTAAATTAGGAGAGAACTGTGACAAAAATATTTAGCTTTCTTTTGACCTACAGGGGTCAATTTTGATCATTTATATCATCCTCAAATGTTCTACAGCCTGTTAACAATTAAGTGCTGTACTATAATCAACATCCTTGCACAACTCATTAAAACCTGTCTGTTTTCATTGTGTTATATACTCCTTATTTATACAGCAACTTCAGTTTTGTTGTAAACAATTTACCAACAGGATAAGTAATGTTTCCAAGGGTATAAATTAGCGTTTCCTTAACAAATATATAGTTCTTTCCATAATTAATATTTATGATACATTGATTATTTTATAATATATAATGTTGTCCTTAATTGTATAGTTTAAATAGTTGCTAAGTGGGATACTTAAAATAGTTTTCTTAAAATGCTTGAGATTTGGTAACAGTCCCATAAGAATTGCCACCCAGCTTGTATTTTAACTCTATGACTAATATTTGTAAAGCTTAGGACAATGTATGGAATAGACTAAATATAGAGTAAACAGTAAATATAGAAATGAGACAGAAACATCTAAGTCAGAGAGAATCTATATAGAAAGATATGATGATTTCAAATTAACAGTAGCAGTTTCAATGTGTTGGTTGTATGTCATAATTAATTGTACAAAGTAGGATGAACAGTATTTTTCCAACAAAGTGGTAGATTTACATCTTGCTACTAAATATTGTTTTGGTAGAAACCTTCAAAATATTAACAGTTACTTGAGCTTCCTAATGTTTTTATAGACCACATGCATAGTAGTAGTTGTAAATGAATAATAATTATATTCAGTGTGAGTAAAGTGCAAACAGTGCCAATTTTAACTACATACTTTTTTTTTTTTTAATAAAGCTATTGTAGCTTTCACTTATATTCTCATTTATATATTTTTATTTGCTTTTTCATGTGTATTTATATAAATAATTTAATGAAACAATACCGGATGAAAAAAAAAAGACCTTACAAAAATTTAATGTGTATTTATATAAATAATTTAATGAAACAATACCGGTAGAAAAAAAAAAGACCTTACAAAAATGTAATGTGTATTTATATAAATAATTTAATGAAACAATACCGGTAGAAAAAAAAAAGACCTTACAAAAATGTCATGTGTATTTATATAAATAATTTAATGAAACAATACCGGTAGAAAAAAAAAAAGACCTTACAAAAATTATACCAAGTAGCTTACATTTTAGATAAATTATAGAATAAGCTCTTCCTTGGATTTTTTTCCTCAAAGGAGCTCACAAACTAGTTGTATGATAAAAGATTAGGCCACCCAAAACTTACTATACACTTACCTGTATATAAAAGGAGACCTTGAAACTTACAATCTTTTAAGCTAAATCAAAGATAGATTTATAGATTCATTGTATGATTACAGAGAAATAAAAAAGGTGTTCTACATAGTGAAAAGACAATACCAATTATATCAATCAATTATCAGTGGATGAGTAAATGATCAGAACTTCCTGCTTTGCAGATATCTCAAAAGAGATCATGACATATTGATAATGTCTTTCAGGTGTCAATGCCTAAAAAGCCTTTCCTGAGAATGTCACTGTGTGACTGAATAAATGCTCCTCTGTCAACATTCCACAGAGGCAAGGTCCTGTTTGTTACATAATTTGAGATAAATAGGTTGTGTTATATCTGTAACTGCAGATTAAATGTAGCAGCAAATATTAAATTGCTGGGGACTATTTTAGGTAATAAAAACACACACACTTCTATTGCTGTGTAAAAGCTTACAAATGTTAATTTATTGGTACTTTCAAAAATATACATTTGTAAAATAACTACAAAAATAATTATTTAAACATTAAATAAAAAACTTGAATTCAATTTTAAATTGTAAAAACAATATTTTTACTTAATAAACTTACTTATTGCATGCAACAAGCAGTAAAGAGTTAATTTCATAGCTGCTGTATTCTTGCTAAATAAAAGAAAAATCAGTATAGGACTGCAATTTAAATGGCCTCTTCTGTTATTAGTCCATTAAATGTTTCCTGTTACTTTTCCATTATGTAGATGAAAGAATCTGACTGTCACACAAACATGAATTATTTCCCCAAAAATCTTGTATGTTTTATGTTTTTTTCTATTAATCTAACCTCAAATATGCACCTCGGTGGAGCTTCAGTTTAAATATAATAGTCAGACATATAATATTCATGGCTCCGAGAGGTATTTACCTTTCTATTTAAAAACAAAGGCTGTTAACATTTTCTTAAAATGCAGTCAAGCTGATAAAGACTTTTTTGCACATTTCAGTGTGACAGGAACTTTATTTACTGCCTCATATGGTATGAGTTAGGCTTGCTCAGAGTCTGTAAATTGTTTGGCATGAGGATTATTTTGTCTTTTTGTTGATGTAATTAATCCATTCAAGGTCTCAGGATTGTGTATATTTTTATTTTCTTCTATCTGGTTGTATTCTTAAGTGCAAATTGATTTTCCAATTTATATATTAAATTGTAAATTGTAAAATATACCAGTAATAATCAATAAAATTATTTTATCCAATCATATTACTGTATCATGATATATATATGTAGGGGGAGAGAGCAATAGAGGGGGGGGAAGAGAGGGGAGAGAGAGCAAAAGAGAGGAGGGGAGAGAGAGCAAAAGAGAGGGGGAAAGAGAGAGAGCAAAAGAGAGGGGGATAGAGAGAGCAAAAGAGAGGTGGGAGAGAGAGCAAAAGAGGGGAGAGAGAGAGATAGAGAAAAAGAGGGGAGAGAGGGAGCAAAAGAGGGGAGAGAGAGCAAAAGAGGGATAGAGAGCAAAAGAGGGAGAGAGAGCCATAGAGGGGGAGAGAGAAAAAAGAGTTGAGAGAGAAAGAGAGCAAAAGAGAGGGGGAGAGAGAGAGCAAAAGAGAGGGGGGAGAGAGAGAGAGCAAAAGAGGGGGAAAGAGAGCGCAAAAGAGAGGGGGAAGAGAGAGAGCGCAAAAAAGAGGGGGGAGAGAGAGAGCAAGGGGTAGGGCCGCTGTACTTAAAAAAATATTGGCCCATGTACATGGGTTTTAGGTCTAGTAGATAATATTGTGCTCACGCCAGTGGAGTTTCTTATGAGAGGGCACTGATTGACTAAAATGCAAGTCTGTCAAAAGAACTGAAATAAGGGGGCAGTATGTAGAGGCTTAATTACGGAGGTAAAAAGTATATTAATAAATATATATAAATATATAAATATATATTAATAAAGGGATTATTTATCTTTTTAAGAAAAACATTTTTTGAAGTAGACTGTCCCTTTAACTCAAATTTACATAAAGGAAAACAAAAATATTTTTATTCATTGTTCAGACAGAACATACAATGTTAAACAACTTTACTATTTACTTCTATGATCAAATTTGCTTAATTATTTTGGGATCCTATGTTGAAGAAGCAATGCATGACTGGGAGCTAGCCGACCACATTGTATGAGCCAAATACAAAAGGCATACATGTGCAAATATATGTGCAGTCACTATTAATTACTGCTGCTCCTGAGCCTACCTAGGTATTCTTTTTAAAAAAAAGACACATGAAAACAAAACAAATTAGATAAGAGCGGGAAATTGGAAAGTTGTTTAAAAATATATGCTCTATCTGAATCATGAAAGAATGTCCCTTTAAATTCAGCACAAGTAGATACAACTAAAAACCATGTTTTAAAACTAAACCCCATCTCCATAAAGTCTGGGTGCCCCTGGTCTAGTTATACATATTTTTTATAAATCAAAACAATGCATTCAACCCAGGGTGGGGAGAAAGAAGAACAGGGAGTTGATGGTTTGTTTGTGACCTTGCAACCTAGGGCAGAGTTATAGTGATCTGGGGCAGGTATTTATAGCAAGGGTTATTGTATCCCTAGTTTTACTTTAAAGGGACATGAAACCCAAAATGTTTCTTTCATGATTTAGAAAGAGCATACAATTATAAACAACTTTCTAATTTACTTCTATTATCTAATTTGCTTCATTCTCTTGATATTCTTTGCTGAAAAGCATATCTAGATATGCTTAGTAGCTGCTGATTGGTAGCTGCACATAGATGCCTCCTGTGATTGGTTCACCATGTGCATTGCTATTTCTTCAACAAAGGATATCTAAAGAATGAAGCAAATTAGGAAATAGAAGTAAATTGGAATGTTGTTTAAAATTGTATTCTCTACCTTAATCATGAAAGAAAATGTTTGGGTATAGTGTCCCTTTAAGTGCAACATGAATTGGGATAGAGGGGACAACATTCATAATTAATTAAAGGAAAATCTTTTGGAGTAACCGGTATGGAGAGAAATTGCAAGATATCTTTAAGTTTTTTAGCATTATATGGCAATGTATGTGTCTCTACTTCACATCCAGAACCCTGCATAGCTAGATAAACAGGTCTGGAGCAAACTTGTTGCAGGACTTGTGACCCTCTCAAAAACACAGAATAGTGGGAGGAAGATAAAGAACAGAAAAATCTGTTAATAGTGAGTGCCCAACCACAATTTTTAATCTTTGTAATAGCCTCTGCAATATATTCTGTGTATCCTACCCAGATCTTGAGCCACAAAGATGGATATAGTTTAGCCTAGGCCAATAGGCCTGTAGCTATGGAAGCTGGATCTAAGGAGGCAGCAGATTTCTAGAGAATAGATTTATAACATGTTGTCTTTCCATATCTATACTCTCAATATGTATAATTTATTCAATTTATTTCAAATCCCGGGTTGTCTAGTGAGGTTCCTTACTCTCGTGCCCAAGGCCTTTGAATATTAGGCAACATGAGCTAAAATAGTTTGTAGTTGAGGGTTTGAAGGGCGCAGATTTACCAATGCTCAGAGCATCACAAATTTAAATACACTGCTATCTACATATGTTCTTATCTATGCATTGTTACTCCATTGTCTTACCCAATACTATTGTTATCTGCAACTTGAATATGTTTCCATAAAATAGTCTCTGCTAGGGAAGCTTGGGCTCAATAACACATAGAAAAAAGGTGAGTTTTATTATTCAGCACAAGTCACAGCATATGGAAGAAGTACATTTTTGTTATTGCCAATTGATTTACACCCAGTATTTTAGACATGAACTTTTATTGTATAAAATGCAACATATTTCATGCCTCTGGCAACCAAAACAGCACCTGTCTCATCAACTAAATTAGTTAGAATTTCAAATATAATTATTTTCCATGTGCTCATTTTTTCATACTTAGCCTGTTTTTTGTGTACATATTTTAAATTAATTTAGAAGATATCGTTGAGAAATTCTGCTCATTATGGATTAGTAAATCAAATCTAGCCTGCTGCATCTTGATGATATTATCACTAGTGCTTCATTGTGAAGTTAAATGCCATAGTTCTGGTTTACTGAAGGGCCTAAATGCACATTGTTTTTTGGTGTATATATATATATATATATATATATATATATATATATATATATATATATATATATATATATATATATATATATATATATAATATGTATTATTGACTTATATGTCACTCATTAAAGGGATATGAAACCCAAAATGTTTGTTTCATGATTCAGGTAGAGCATACATTTTAAACAACTTTCCAATTTTCTTTTACTATCAATTTTGCTTCATTCCCTTGGTATCCTTTCTAGAAGAAGTAGTAATGCACTACTGGGAGCAAGCTAAACACATCGGTAAGCCAATGACAATAGGCATATATATGCAACACCAATAAGCAGCTAGCTCCCAGCTCCTGAGCCTACCTAGATATATTATTATTATTTTTTAAATTATATATCAAGAGAATTAAGCAAATGAGATAATAGAAGTAAATTAGAAAGATTTTTTTAAAATTTTCTGATCTATCTGAATAATGAAGGAAAATTTGGGGTTTTATATCCCTTTAAGACTGCGTGTGCCATATAGACAACATTGTGCTCACTCCCGTGGAGTTATTTATGAGTCAGCACTGTTTGGCTAAAATGCAATTCTATCAATATATGTGGGTAAAGTAGTAGAGAATGAAAGATGCAGAGTTTTGTAACATCCTTTATGTTTTTTTATTTTTTTATTTTATTCAAGTAGGATTGCATAACCGACAATTGCATAATAAAAATACAACATAATAGCACTTACTCTGAATTTTAAATGAGCAGTAGATTTTTTTCAGACAAATTTCAACTAATGTTGACAATGTTTTATCATTCCTAAAACATGTACTAGTTCAGAGAAACAAGGATACATGAGTCATGTGATATGGACTCTTATGCAGACACCTCCTCATTAAAAACTGGTACTTAGTGAAGCATATGATCTTGTGGACCCTCTTTTGGAATAGTTGGTTTTCTTTCACATGAGGGGTTGCTTGCCCCCTAGGTCATACGGGAGGGAGATAAAGTTGGTAAGTGCCCCACACCCCTACACTCAAAGACTTTTAGAAAGGCAATTTTTTTTCTTGAGAGTTTATTTCTCTATATGCAGAGTTCTGGATGTGAAGGAGAGACGCATACATTGCAACACAATGCTCAAAAAACCTCCAATTCTTATCCAGTGGTAAACTTGTATGCTCCTCCAATAACCTATATATTTCCTTTAAGCCTATGGAGAGAAACAAGAGGATTATGTATGAGTAATTATAGAAAGTGATAAGGGGTATTTTGCGGCTCTTTGCGTATGTTGGAAATAGTGCATGTATTACGAGTTCAAAGTAAACATTTTCACTTGAGCTCAATCGAATTTAACGCTCGTCAGGTTACAGCTCTGGATAACTGTTACACTAGACAAAAAAGTTGCACAAAACATATTAAAAATACATTTAAAGTACAGTTACACTCATAGGGGCCTATCTATCAAGCTCCGGATAGAGCTTGAGGCCCCGTGTTTCTGTCGAGCCTGCAGGCTCGCCAGAAACACCAGTTAAGACCGCTACTCCATAACCTGTCTGCCTGCTCTGAGCAGGCGGACAGACATCGCCGCAATTCAACCCGATCGAGTACGATCGGGTTGATTGACACCCCCTGCTGGCGGCCTATTGGCCGTGATTCTGCAGGGGGCGGCGTTGCACCAGCAGCTCTTGTGAGCTGCTGGTGCAATGCTGAATACGGAGAGCGTATTGCTCTCCGTATTCAGCGAGGTCTGGCGGACCTGATCCGCAGTGTCGGATCAGGTCCACCAGACTTTGATAAATAGAGGCCATAATAACACTGATAAAAAATAATAATAAAAAAATATTGGATTAGAAAGTTATAAAGGCTCAAAGATATGAGGTCTCAGGTTAGAATAAAAAAGGCTGCAAAGGGCTTTAACATAGAGATACATACATATACGTGTCTAGATATGTATATGTATGTATATATATATATATATATATATATATATATATATATAAACTTCCATCATAGAAAAGGCGCTTGCTGGTCTTTATAAAATGTAGTAATTATTTCAAAGAATTAACATGAAGACATAACGTTTCGGTGTATCATTACACCTTTGTCAAATGTCAAAACAGGAACCAAAAAAGCGTATCTGTGTGAAAAGATGTATTCATGTATTATGGGCTAGACAACAAGGGAGGCGCAAACGGTTTTGTGCTAGCACAATCGTGTTTTTGCAAACCCTTTTAATTTTGCTGATATTACAAGTGGAGCGAAATCGCCCTTTACGCTTCAATCCTTTCCGCAATCCCAGAGCTAAAGTTGCACAAAACAGTTCAAAAATACACGACAAAGTACATATACACTGATATTAACACTGTCTAATAAAAATTATTTAAAAAAAAATATTGCACAAAAAAGTAGTAATAGCTCAAAGATAGGAGATCTCTTAAACATTGAGACACATACATGTATTAATGTATTTATATGTGTATATATGTATTTACAGTCATATATACACATATAAAAGCATTAATATATAAGTACACATATATAGACATATATATAAGTGCATTATAGCCCTTTGCCATTAGATAAAAGCATGATAAAATATAATTATGCAATATTCATATTTAATAAAGATTTTAACTATGCATTTATTGTAAATATTTTGCATTTTATAATGCGAATATGCTATGTTGTATGTGCGATGCGTGTTTGTTTTTCCAACAATTTTGTTTTTCCATTGACTTCTATGGGGAATGCAAAAAGGCAATGGAGTTTGCGCTATCTTGGGTGTTAAGATTTTTGTTAAGTTTTCTTTCCACTTTTTATTCTCCATTGATCTCTATGGGAGAATACATGCACGCGCACGTAGAAAATGAAGTCTGTTTTTTTGCGCTGTTCGGGTTAATGCTAGCGCAAGATGCTTTTTTTGGAACTTATAATACAAACACTACCCCGCAAGCGGAATTTAAGCTTACGCAAAAAAATACCGTGCCACTTGTAATCTAGCGCCAAACGTTTTACTGTATATTTACTGTACATAGTTATCATTCCAATGTTCTAAACTTACAGGTTAATGTCCTTTTTATTGTAAAGACATATTTCTATGTATACACTTATATATCTATTCCTATAGATATATAGGTATAGAAATGTATTTTACATGAACAGTATCATATTACACACACATATATATATATATATATATATATATATATATAAAACATGTATATATATATATATATATATATATATATATATATATTATATACTGTATATAATAGATATGTAATAGAAAAGTACATTACTTTCTATTTGAAGAACATAGGAATGTAAATTATGAGCAACGTACGATGGGGTTCACAACTAAGAACTAACATGATCAGGTTAGCACAAATGAAGAATTGCTATCATTAATGTGCGTTACTGAAATATTAAATATGAAAAAAATTATTATACAAACTGTAAAAAAATATATACATTTTATATTATATTTTTGTTCGTGTCGAGTTTTCACTCTTGCGCTAGCTTTTTACTTTCAACATATAATACGAGCACAGCCTGACACATGCAAAAAGCCTCCATCTAGCGAAGTTAATGCACAAGTGGGAGCACTAAATTGTGCAACACTCGTAATATAGCCCATAATGGGCTCCCTTTATCAAAGTGAGAGAGTGAATGAGCCTAAAATGCTAGTTACCTCTCCACCACCTAAAGTGTTGTGGCTTTCATTTTCAATCATCCTGATCAGATCCAATAAGGATGATTGACAGCCACACAAGAGCAAGGGGTGGCATTGCACAAGCATCAATGTGAGGCTGGGTGGACAAGGTTCATGACAGCAAACCTTGCCAGACCGCCAATTGATAAATGGAACACAATAGATGTACTACAACTCTTACTAGTAAACAGTCATAAACATAGTAAAAACTGTGACCACAATTGACCACTTGAGATTATGGATGCTATTACAATATATTGCTAATTATCTGTACATATATTTAAATATAAATAGATAGATTGGGGCCTATCTATCAAGCTCCGAATGGAGCTTGATGCCCCGTGTTTCTGGCGAACCTGCAGGCTCGCCAGAAACAGCAGTGCAGTGCTCTGAGCAGGTGGACAGACATTGCCGGAATTCAACCCGATCGAGTACGATCGGTTTGATTGACACCTCCCTGCTGGCAGCCCATTGGCCGCGAGTCTGCGAGACTTTGTTAAATATAGGCCATTGTATTGATTAAACATAATACTCTTAGTGGATTTGGAATACTTGACAAAATAAAGACACCAACTTAATCCTTAAATGGATCACCTGTCTAAAGATACACATTGATAAAATGTTAGATAAAAAAAGCAAGAATATGATTACAATCAATTTTTTAATGATAATAAATTAAAAGGATTTACAGAAGTAAAGAAAGGCAAACAAATGGGCAAGAGGATTTTATATAACACCATGATTAATATGTATGAATTACAGAAAATACAATAAATGTGTCCTTCTTTTACATTTACATAGGAGGAATTATTTAATTTGATGATGATTATTATTAATATTATTACTACATTAGAAACACACTGATAAATTACAAAGGGAAACATTAATATGTAAATATATCAAATACATATTTATTTTATTTTTTTTAATTATATGAGAGTAGTGTTAATAAATTCTAAAGACAAGGGCACAGGGAAGGGGTACAACTGCCTCTTCATAAATTCTATGTTGCCATGGAGTAAGGATATTAATGGGAAAAATGAAGTGAATGAGCCTACTTTTATGTGTAGTGTATTCTTGGCTCCCAGATACTGTATTTATAAAGGCTTTGTAGATAGCAATTAGTACATGCAGGTGCAGAGAGCGAGGATAGCTCTTCTGCAATAGACCCTCACCAGACAGAGCCTTTCTATTCACTAACTGCAAATAGGCTCTTAAGAACTTATTTATCCTGTTCACGTTAGCAGTCGTATCACAAGATTGAAATAATGAATGTGAAAACACAACAAAAGGAACTCTGACATAATATTTTATTATTCATTTTTATGCATGTATTTTTCAGCAGCCTATCAAAGCAACACATTTGCAGTAAATATGCTTTCTTCTTCAATAATAATGTCATTTGTGGTTTGCATACAAATTGTAGGTCACCAATAAAATAGTTTGCCATGCACCCAGTGATAACTTATTTAAATGAACGCTACTATATTTTGTATAATTTCTTTTTGCAATGCAAAACTTTAAACCTTCTCATAAAGACACAAACAGCAGAGCATATTGCTATATGGGAACTGTTTCCCATTTGGCTTACATAGATGATTTATCAGAAACAAGAATATTTTTCTATTGCAAAGCCTATACCACCACTTCACACCTAGCCAGGTGTATTCACAATTTATTTCTACAAATGTAAGCATTGATATTTGATTTTAACTATTAGAAGTGTGCAATTATTATTATTATACTTTATTTATAAAGCACCAACATATTCCGCAGCGCTGTCCTTGGGTACAATTTGTTTAAATTAAACAATGATACAAAACTTGTAAGAGACAAGACAACATTTAATAAACAAATACAGAAGGAGTTGTGGGCCCTATTTCCATGGGAACATACAATCTAGAAGGGTAGAAGGGTGAAAAACAGGAGGTGAGGAGTGCAAGGCTGAGAATGATGTTAATATAGAGTTACAAGAGGACAATAATTTGGTAAGTGAAATTCATTTGTTATCGAGTTGGGTGGTAGGCTTCCTTGAACAAAAATATCTTTAGGGGCGTTTAAAAGAAGGCAGATTTGGAGAAAGTCTGACTCCGTGACAGAGAGCGTTTCAGAGGGTAGGTGCCGCCTGAGTGAAGTCCTGTAGTCTAACATAGGAAGAGGTGATAATAGAAGATACAAGGAGCAGGTCATTTTGGCTTTTAGTGGGCAGGTTGCAGTATATTTGTTGATTACTGAGGATAGGTAGTTGGGATTGGCATTTGTAAGGGCTTTGTAGGTTAAGGTCAGAATTTTGCATTTAATTCTGCTGTGAATGGGGAGCCAGTGAAGCGACTAGCAAACAGGTGCAGCAGATATAGAGCAATGGGAAAGGCGGATTAGCCTGCTAGAGGCATTAAGGATGGATTGAATGTGGGAGAGGTGGGAGACAGGAAGACCAGTGAGTAGGTTATTTCAGTAGTCAAGATGGAAAATTACAAGGTAGTGGATAAATTGCTTTGTGATGCCAGCATTTAGAAATGGGTAAAATTTGTAAACATTGCTTAAGTGGTTGCTGCAGGATGTAGAGAACAATTGACTGTGCGGGATGGAGGACAGGTTGGAGTCAAGCATTACTCCAAGGCAGCGGATTTAGGGTGATGGGGAGATAGTAATGGCATTGACAGTGATAGAAAACCCTGAAATCGGAATGGAGCTAGATGGGGGATTAGAATGAGCTCAATCTAGGACATGTTAATCTTTAGGTGATGAGAGGCTATCCAGAAAGAAATGCCAGATACCCAGTAGCTGACATGAGAATGGACAGAGGGAGAGAGAGCAGGGGTGGAGAGCTATATCTGGGTGTCATCAGCATAGAGGTGATATTTGAAGCCATAGCTGTTGATAAGTTTACCCAATGAAGTAGTATAATGGAGAAGAGTAGAGGACCCAGGTCAGAGCCTTGAGGTACTCCAACAGATAGAAGCATTAATGAGGAGGAGACACCAACAGATGACATAGAAAATGACCTGTTAGAGAGATGAGTGGATCTAAGACAGGGCAGCATCACAGAGAACAAGAGAGCTGAGGGTATGTAGGAGGAGTAGGTGGTCAACTGTGATAAAGGCAGCTGAGATGTCAAGTAAGAGTATTTATAAAATATAATAATAATTGAAAAATATATGAAACAAGAAATATTAAATATAAAATGCTCAAATTTACATATTTTGTACCACTAGCAACTGTTTCCTAAGAGTTCTATACAACCCAGGGGCAAGTGAGTTCACCAGCATTGTTGTAAAATATTCATTACAGTTACATATGTACCTGATTAGGGTTGCCACCTCATCAATTTTTTCCTGGGCACTTATGAGTTACACCTGCTGTAGGGTATGCAGTGAGGAACATGTATTGTGTTTTTGGACAGCACTATTTATATTCCTCCCTGCACACCCTGCAGCAGGTGAAACGTATAAATGTCCAGGAAAACATGGCTGAGCTGGCAACTCTAAACCCCATAGATACTTAAAAGTCTGCAGAAAAACTCAAGCACACACAAACAAATACATTCAAAGGCACACACACACACTCACAGACACACACACACTCACAGATACACACTCACAGACACATACACACACTCACAGACACACACACACTCACAGACACACAGACATACTCAGACACATAGAAACATGTAATTTGACAGTTTCAGCATACAACTGGACAGGATACACTTTCAAGCACTCATTCACTTCAAAAATAGGAGGTGTGGCGTGAGAAATCCAAAATAAAAACAGTAATCTTTATTGGTAAATCAATTCAAATGGGTGAAAAAACACACAATTAAAAATGGATTGGAACCATGAAAGATGAGTCAATATGAAATCTGCTTGGCACCAAAGTTCAGCAGTGTATATAATGGGGGGTAGTTATAAGCTCGCCTACCATCGCCGCCGCAGACTGGCAAAATTTCGCCTAAGTTATCAAAAAAGCTGTCAAAAAGCCGTGCACCAAGTATGGGGCGATGTGCAGCAGATTGTGAGAGTTATCACTCATCCGATCTCGCTGCTCTTCGGCTTTTTGACAGCTTTCTTGCTAGCCTGTCACTAAGCACCCACACTAAACTACACTGTTCTACCCCCTATAACGGCGCCCCCGGAGCCCCCCGCAACTAAATAAAGTTATTAACCCCTAAACCGCCGCTCCTAGACCCCACCGCAACTCTTATAAATGTATTAACCCCTAAACCGCCGCTCCCGGACACCGCCGCCACCTACATGATACCTATTAACCCCTATCCTGCCCCCCTATACCGCCGCCCTCTATAATAAAGTTATTAACCCCTATCCTGCCGATCCCGGACCTCGCCGCAACTAAATAAATAGTTTAACCCCTAAACCGCCGCTCTCGGACCCCGCCGCAACCTATATTAAACTTATTAACCCCTAATCTGCCCCCCCCTACACCTATAATACATTTATTAACCCCTATCCTGCCCCCCCTATACCGTCGCCACCTATAATAAATTTATTAACCCCTATCCTGCCCCCCACTACACCGCCGCCACTGTAATAAAATTATTAACCCCTAAACCTAAGTCTAACCCTAACACCCCCCAACTTAAATATTAATTAAATAAATCTAAATAATATTTATATTATTAACTAAATTAATCCTATTTAAAACTAAATACTTACCTTTAAAATAAACCCTAATATAGCTACAATATAAATAATAATTATATTGTAGCTATCTTAGGATTTATATTTATTTTACAGGCAAATTTCAATTTATTTTAACTAGGTACAATAGCTATTACATAGTTATTAACTATTTAATAGCTTACCTAGCTAAAATAAAGAGAAAGTTACCTGTAAAATAAATCCTAACCTAAGTTACAATTACACCTAACACTACACTATACTTTATAAATTATTTCTATTTAAAACTAAATACTTACCTATAAAATAAACCCTAAGATAGCTACAATGTAATTAATAATTACATTGTAGCTATTTTAGGATTTATATTTATTTTATAGGTAACTTTGTATTTATTTTAGCTAGTTAGGATAGTTATTAAATAGTTATTAACTATTTAATAACTACCTAGCTAAAAGAAATATAAAATTACCTGTAAAATAAATCCTAACCTAAGTTACAATTAAACCTAACACTACACTATCATTAAATTAATTAAATAAATTAAATACAAATAACTACAATTAAATACAATTACATAAACTAACCTAAGTACAAAAAATAAAAAAAAGCTAAGTTACAAAAAATAAAAAAAATAAGTTACAAACATTTAAAAAATATTACAACAATTTTAAGCTAATTACACCTTATCTAAGCCCCTTAATAAAATAACAAAGCCCCCCAAAATAAAAAAAATCCCTACCCTATTCTAAATTTAAAAAGTTCAAAGCTCTTTTACCTTACCAGCCCTTAAAAGGGCCTTTTGCAGGGCATGCCCCAAAGAATTCAGCTCTTTTGCCTGTAAAAGAAAAATACAACCCCCCCAACATTAAAACCCACCACCCACATACCCCTAATCTAACCCAAACTCCCCTTAAATAAACCTAACACTACCCCCCTGAAGATCATCCTACCTTGAGTTGTCTTCAGCCAGCCGACCCACCGATGGAACCGAAGAGGAGATCCGGAGCGGCAGAAGTGATCCTCCAAGGGGCGCTGAAGAAGTCTTCCATCCGATGAAGTCATCATCCAGGCGGTGCTGAAGAAGTCATTCCATCCGGGCGATGTCATCTTCCAAGCGGCGCTGAAGAAGTCTTCCATCCGGGGCAATGTCATCTTCCAAGCGGGGTCTTCAATCTTCTTTCTTCAGGATCCATCTTCATCCCGCCGACGCGGAACATCCTTCTTCCCCGATGTACTAACGACGAATGAAGGCTCCTTTAAGGGACATCATCCAAGATGGCGTCCGTTCAATTCTGATTGGCTGATAGGATTCTATCAGCCAATTGGAATCAAGGTAGGAAAAATCTGATTTTCTGATTGAATCAGCCAATCAGAATGAGCTTGCATTCTATTGGCTGATCGGAACAGCCAATAGAATGCGAGCTCAATCTGATTGGCTGATTGGATCAGCCAATCGGATTGAACTTCAATCTGATTGGCTGATTCAATCAGCCAATCAGATTTTTCCTACCTTAATTCCGATTGGCTGATAGAATCCTATCATCCAATCGGAATTGAAAGGACGCCATCTTTGATGACGTCCCTTAAAGGAGCCTTCATTCGTCGTTAGTCCATCGGGGAAGAAGGATATTCCGCATCGGTGGGATGAAGATGGATCCTGAAGAAAGAAAATTGAAGACCCCGCTTGGAAGATGACATCGCCTGGATGGAAGACTTCTTCAGTGCCGCTTGGAAGATGACATCGCCCGGATGGAAGACTTCTTCAGCGCCGCCTGGATGATGACTTCATCGGATGGAAGACTTCTTCAGCGCCCCTTGGAGGATCACTTCTGCTGCTCCGGATCTCCTCTTCGGTTCCATCGGTGGGTTGGCTGGCTGAAGACAACTCAAGGTAGGATGATCTTCAGGAGGGTAGTATTAGGTTTATTTAAGGGGAGTTTGGGTTAGATTAGGGGTATGTGGGTTGTGGGTTTTAATGTTGGGGGGGTTGTATTTTTCTTTTACAGGCAAAAGAGCTGAATTCTTTGGGGCATGCCCCGCAAAAGGCCCTTTTAAGGGCTGGTAAGGTAAAAGAGCTTTGAACTTTTTTAATTTAGAATAGGGTAGGGATTTTTTTTTATTTTGGGGGGCTTTGTTATTTTATTAGGGGGGTTAGATTAGGTGTAATTAGCTTAAAATTGTTGTAATATTTTTTAAATAACACACTGGAAGTATTAACAGCGCAGCTTGATAGAGAAGTGGATGTGGGATAGTAACGTTAAAGCAAGAGGGGTATTAGAATAAATTAAAATAGCTAAAAGATTAAATTGATACTGCAGCAACTACACATCAATAAAATATTAAATAAGAAATGCACATACAAATTAGTATAAATTCATATATAAAAATATAAATACTTAAAAAGCAGTAGAAAATAGTTAAAAAGCAGTTGATCTGTCTGAATAGATATTACCCAATACAGGGGAGTGTCCTTAGGAGTATTCACATAGAATAATGATAGTTGTGGTAGTTTGTAATGCCAGCTCCTAATCACTGTCTTTTAGAAAATGAGGTGCAGCTACTTCCAGAGGCTTATTTCCAAACGCTCTCTTTATTTGTAGATCCTATGGCGAAAAGAAGAGACAGAGCAACCCCACATCAAGGTAGCAGTTTCCACAAATTTATTCAATACACAAAAGTAATGCACTTACAAACAGGCTAAAAGTAATCGCATTGATCCCTTCATAGGGAAAGAGAAGCGGGTCCCAGTTTACTTAAAAATCCTTCAGGTCACAGCTATATTGCTGCCGCTTCAATATTTCTTCCAAACAGTCTTAGTATATTGGAGCCGTCCTTAGCTCCACCCCCAACGCGTTTCGTCTGCGTTCTCCAGACTTTTTCAAGAGGAAATGATGATGTTTTATTCTAAGACTGTTTGGAAGAAATATTGAAGCGGCAGCAATATAGCTGTGACCTGAAGGATTTTTAAGTGAACTGGGACCCGCTTCTCTTTCCCTATGAAGGGATCAATGCGATTACTTTTAGCCTGTTTGTAAGTGCATTACTTTTGTGTATTTAATAAATTTGTGGAAACTGCTACCTTGATGTGGGGTTGCGCTGTCTCTTCTTTTCGCCATAATATTTTTTAAATGTTCGTAACTTATTTTTTATTTTTTGTAACTTAGCTTTTTTTATTTTTTGTACTTTAGTTAGTTTATGTAATTGTATTTAATTTTAGTTATTTGTAGGTAATTTATTTAATTAATTTAATGATAGTGTAGTGTTAGGTTTAATTGTAACTTAGGTTAGGATTTATTTTACAGGTAATTTTGTATTTCTTTTAGCTAGGTAGTTATAACTATTCTAACTAGCTAAAATAAATACAAAGTTACCTGTAAAATAAATATAAATCCTAAAATAGCTACACTGTAATTATTAATTACATTGTAGCTATCTTAGGGTTTATTTTATAGGTAAGTATTTAGTTTTAAATAGAAATAATTTATTAAAGTATAGTGTAGTGTTAGGTGTAATTGTAACTTAGGTTAGGATTTATTTTACAGGTAAATTTCTCTTTATTTTAGCTAGGTAAGCTATTAAATTGTTAATAACTATTTAATAGCTATTGTACCTAGTTAAAATAAATTGAAATTTGCCTGTAAAATAAATATAAATCCTAAGATAGCTACAATATAATTATTATTTATATTGTAGCTATATTAGGGTTTATTTTAAAGGTAAGTATTTAGTTTTAAATAGGATTCATTTAGTTAATAATAGAAATATTATTTAGATTTATTTAATTAATATTTAAGTTGGGGGGTGTTAGGGTTAGTGGGGGGCAGGATAGGGGTTAATAAATTTATTATAGGTGGTGACGGTATAGGGGGGGCAGGATAGGGGTTAATAAATGTATTATAGGTGTAGGGGGGCAGATTAGAGGTTAATACGTTTAATATAGGTTGCGGCGGGGTCCGGGAGCGGCGGTTTAGGGGTTAAACTATTTATTTAGTTGCGGCGAGGTCCGGGATCGGCAAGATAGGGGTTAATAACTTTATTATAGAGGGCGGCGGTATAGGGGGGGCAGGATAGGGGTTAATAGGTATCATGTAGGTGGCGGCGGGGTCAGGGAGCAGCGGTTTAGGGGTTAATACATATATTATAGTTGCGGCGGGGTCAGGGAGCGGCGGTTTAGGGTTTAATAACTTTATTATAGTTGCGGCGGGGTCCGGGAGCGGCGGTTTAGGGGTTAACATATTTATTATAGTGTCGGTGGGCTCCGGGAGCGGCGGTTTAGGGGGTAATACATTTATTTAGTTGCAGCGGTGTAGGGGGGGGGCAGATTAGGGGTGTTTAGACTCGGGTACATGTTAGGGTGTTAGGTGCAGACATCTCCCATAGGAATCAATGGGATGTCTGGCAGCAGCGAACATGAACTTTCGCTATGGTCAGACTCCCATTGATTCCTATGGGATCCGCCGGCTCTAGGGCGGCGGATTGAAAACCAGGCCGGAAAGTGCCGAGCGTACCTGCTAGTTTTTTGATAACTAGCAAAAGTAGTCAGATTGTGCCACACTTGTGTGCGGAACATCTGGAGTGATGTAAGCATCGATCTGTGTCGGACTGAGTCCGGCGGATCGAAGCTTACGTCACAAAATTCTACTTTTGCCGGTCTCTAGCCTTTGATAACTAAGGCGAATCAGCCTTGCCACAAATACGCTGCGGAATTCCAGCGTATTTGAGGTTGACGGCTTGATAATTACCCCCCAATATAGTATATCAAATACTCTTATAGGAATGTAGCAAGGTATTGCAATTTGTTAACCCTTGGATATGATTAAGCTCATAGGTAACATCCATTCAAAGTTAGATGTATAAGGCCATAGGTATACCACCAATTACTTATTATGTTAGAGTGATTGACACTGAGTATATCTGTACACCTCTTCCAGTTTTTCCCCCTGGAAGAGGTAGCAATTAGCGCTCCAAAAATTAACCAGTGATCAGATCTCTGGCTAATTTTTATAATGTGCCCGAATTGGCCCCTAAATTATGTATAGTGTAGTTTTTTTTTTTTTTTAAATGAATTTTTTTTTTTTAAACGGCAGAAAACAGTTTTTAGGGCTTAAATTGAGTGGTTGTGTGGTTTAAATTGAGGTCTATGGCGACTGTGTTCTCTATAAATATATATCTATATGCTTATATACATATATATTTATGTGTTATTATGTGTATATACACATATTAACACATAAATATTCATGTATATATTCATATACAAATATATTTAATTTCTTTCATGTAATTGGCAAGAGTCCATGAGCTATTGACGTATGGGATGTACAATCCTACCAGGATGGGCAAAGTTTCCCAAACCTCAAATTGCCTATAAATACACCCCTCACCACACCCACAATTCAGTTTTACAAATTTTGCCTCCTATGGAGGTGGTGAAGTAAGTTTGTGCTAAGATTTCTACATTGATATGCGCTTCTCAGCATTTTGAAGCCTGATTCCTCTCAGAGTACAATGAATGTCAGAGGGATGTGAAAGGAGTATCACCTATCGAATGCAATGGTTTTTCTTGCAGGAGATATATTTCATAGGTTCTCTGTTATCGGTCGTAGAGATTCATCTACTCTCATATTCCATTACCTCTACTGATAACTGTTTCAATACTGGTTTGGCTATCTGCTATATGTGGATTGGTGTTTTTCAGTAAGTATGTTTTCATTACTTAAGACACTCTCAGCTATGGTTTGGCACTTTATGCATTAATATAAAGTTCTAAATATATGTATTGTACTTATATTTGCCATGAGTCAGGTTTATGTATATTTCCTTGTCAGTTTCATATTTGGGTAAAAACATATTTATGAAATATTTTTCTTACCTGGGGTATAGTCTTTTTTCAATTGACTGCTTTTTCATTCAATTTTGCGGGCAAAATTAGGCTCGCGAGTGCGCAAAATGCTAAAGTTTATTGTGTCATTCTTGGTGCGAGAATTTTTTTGGCGCGAAGGTACATCCAATGACGCAAATTCGTCATTTCCAGGTGTCTTAGTTGACGCTGAGTTCCTTGCACAAGGTTGCATCTACAATGACGCGAGTGTGTCATTTCCAGATGTTGTTAGCGCCAAAAAAATTTCATTTTGCGTTGTGCATCATACTTGGCGCCAAATAATTTCATTATTTAAAACCCCATTCCTATATGCCTCTTGCCTTTTTTCTATTTCAGAGGGCTATGCTGTTTTCATTTTTTTCCCATTCCTGAAACTGCCATATAAGGAAATTGATAATTTTGCTTTATATGTTGCTTTTATTCTTACATTTGCAAGATGTCTCAATCTGATCCTGTCTCAGAAACCACTGTTGGAACCCAACTGCCTGATAACAGTTCTACCAAAGCTAAGTGCATTTGTTGTAAATTTGTGGAGATTATATCTCCAGCTGTGGTATGTAATAGTTGTCATGATAAGCTGTTACATGCAGAGAATGTATCCATCAGTAAAAGTACAATGCCTGTTGTTCCTTCAACATCTAATGTACATGACATACCTGTGAATATAAAAGATTTTATTGCTGATGCGATTCAAAAGGCTTTGTCTGCCATCCCGCCTTCTGCTAAACGTAAAAGGTCTTTTAAAACTTCTCATAAAGTTGATGAAATTTCAACTGACCAACAACATACTGAATTATCCTCCTCTGATGAGGATCTATCTGATTCAGAAGATCCTTCCTCAGATATTGACACTGACAAATTTACTTATTTATTTATAATGGAGTATATTCGTTCCTTGTTAAAAGAGGTGTTGATTATGTTGGATATTGAGGAAACTAGTCCTCTTGATATTAAAACTAGCAAATGTTTAAATTCAGTTTATAAACCTCCTGTGGTTACTCCAGAAGTTTTTCCAGTTCCTGATGCTATTTCTGATATGATTTATAAGGAATGGAATAGGCCTGGTAGTTATTTTATTCCTTCTTCAAGGTTTAAAAAATCGTATCCTTTGCCAGCAGTTAGATTGGAATTTTGGGAAAAGATCCCCAAAGTTGATGGGGCTATTTCTACTCTTGCTTAACGTACTACTATTCCTATGGAAGATAGTACTTCTTTTAAAGACCCTTTAGATAGGAAACTTGAATCTTATCTAAGGAAAGCTTATTTATATTCTGGCTATCTTCTCAGGCCTGCCATTTCTATGGCTGATGGTGCAGCTGCATCAACTTTTTGGTTGGAAAGTTTAGCGCAACAGGAAATGGATCCTGATTTGTCTAGCATTGTTCACCTGTTTCAACTTGCTAATCATTTTATCTGTGATGCCATTTTTTGATATCATCAAAATTGATGTTAAATCTATGTCTTTAGCTATTTTAGCTAGAAGAGCTTTGTGGCTCAAATATTGGAATGCTGACATGGTATCTAAGTCTAGATTACTATCTCTTTCTTTCCAAGGTAATAAGTTATTTGGTTCTCAGTTGGATTCGATTATTTCAACTGTCACTGGGGGGGAAGGGAGTATTTTTGCCTCAGGATAAAAGACCTAATGGTAAATCTAAAGTTTCTAACCATTTTCGTTCCTTTCAACAAAATAAGGAACAGAAACCTAATCCTTCCCCCAAAGAATCTGGTTCCAATTGGAAACCTTCTTCAAGTTGGAATAAATCCAAACCGTTTAAAAAACCAAAGTCAGCTCCCAAGTCTGCAGGAAGGTGTGGCCCTCATTCCAGCTCAGCTTGTAGGGGGCAGATTAAGATTCTTCCAAACAATTTGGGCAGAATCTGTCCAAAATTAATGGATTCAGAGTATTGTCTCTCAAGGGTACTGAATAGGTTTAAGAGTAAGACCTCCTGTGAGAAGATTTTTTTCTCTCACGCATCCCAGCAAATCCAGTAAAGGCTTAGGCTTTTCTGAAGTGTGTTTCAGACCTGGAGCTTTCAGGGGTAATCATACCAGTTCCGTTTCAGGAACAGGGTCTGGGGTTTTATTCAAACCTATTCATTGTCCCAAAGAAAGAAAATTAATTTAGGCCAGTTCTAGATCTGAAAATTTTGAATCGTTATGTAAGAGTGCCAGCTTTCAAAATGGTGTCCATAAGCACTATTCTTCCTTTTGTTCAGCAAGGGCATTATATGTCCACAATAGACTTACAGGATGCATATCTTCATATTCTGATTCATCCAGACCACTATCAGTTTCTGAGATTCTCTTTTATAGACAAGCATTACCAATTTGTCGCTCTTCCATTTGGCCTAGTGACAGCTCCAAGAATCTCTTCAAAGGTTCTCGGTGCCCTTCTCTGTGTAATCAGAGAACGGGGTATTGTGGTGTTTCCTTATTTGGACGATATCTTGGTACTAGCTCAGTCTTTACATTCTGCAGAATCTCACACAAATCAACTAGTGTTGTTTCTTCAAAGACATGGTTGGAGGATCAATTTACCAAAATGTTCTTTGATTCCTCAGACAAGGGTCACCTTTTTAGGTTTCCAGATAGATTCAGTGTCCATGATTCTGTCTCTAACAGACAAGAGACGATTAAAATTGTTTTAAGCTTGTCGGAACCTTCAGTCTCAATCATTCCCTTCAGTAGCTATGTGCATGGAAGTTTTAGGTCTCATGACTGCAGCATTGGACGCTATCCTCTTTGCTCATTTTCATGAGACCCCTCCAGCTTTGTATGCTGAACAAATGGTGCAGGGATTATACAAATATATCACAATTAATATTCTTAAATCCCAATGTTCAACTCTCTCTGACTTGGTGGTTAGATCACCATCGTATAGTTCAAGGGGCCTCCTTTGTTCGCTCAACCTGATCACAACAGATGCAAGTCTTTCAGGTCAATATTTTAGAACTATGTGCTATTTTCAGGGCTCTTCAGGTTTGGCCTCTGTTGAAGAGAGAACCGTTCATTTGTTTTCAGACAGACAATATCACAACTGTGGCATATGTCAATCATCAGGGTGGGACTCACAGTCCCCAAGCTATGAAAGAAGTATCTTGGATACTTGATTGGGCGGAATCCACCTCCTATCTAATTTCTGCGGTTCATATCCCAGGTATAGACAATTGAGAAGCGGATTATCTCAGCCGTCACTTTACATCCGGGGTAGTGGTCGCTCCATCCAGATGTGTTTTCTTAGATTGTTCAGATGTGGAGTCTTCCAGAAATAGATCTGATGGCTTCCCATCTAAACAAGAAACTACCCAGGTACCTATCAAGGTCCAGGGATCCTCAGACGGAAGCGGTGGATGCGTTAACAGTTCCTTGGTGTTACCAACCTGCTTATATTTTCCCACGTCTAGTTCTTCTTCCAAGAGTGAGCTCCAAAATCATTATGGAACAATCGTTTGTGTTGCTGGTAGCTCCAGCATGGCCTCACAGGTTTTGGTATGTGGATCTTGTTCGGATGTCCAGTTGCCAACCTTGGCCACTTCCATTAAAGGCAGACCTTCTGTCTCAAGGTCTGTTTTTCCATCAGGATCTCAAATCATTAAATTTGAAGGTATGGAAATTGAACGCCTAATGCTTAATCGTAGAGGTTTCTCTGACTCAGTGATTAATACTATGATTTAGGCTCGTAAATCTGTTTCTAGGAAGATTTATTATTGAGTTTGGAAGACTTATATTTCATGGTGTTCTTCTGATAAATTCTCCTGGCATTCTTTTAGAATGCCTAGAATTTTACAGTTTCTTCAGGATGGTTTGGATAAGGGTTTTTCTGCAAGTTCCTTGAAGGGACACATCTCTGCTCTTACTGTTTTATTTCACAGAAAGATTGCTAAGCCTCCTGATATTCACTGTTTTGTTCAGGCTTTGGTCCATATCAAGCCTGTCATTAAATCCTTGGAAGTCTTAATTTGGTTTTGCTGGCTTTACAGGCTCCTCCATTGGAGCCTATGCATTCTTTGGACATTAAACTACTTTCTTGGAAAGTGTTGTTCCTTTTGTCCATCTCTTCTGCTAGAAGAGTTTCCAAATATCTGCTCTTTCGTGGGAATCTCCTTTTCTGATTTCCCACCAGGATAAGGCAGTTTTGCAGACTTCATTTAAATTTCTACCTAAGGTTGTGAATTCTTACAACATTAATAGAGAAATTGTTGTCCCTTCTTTGTGTCCTAATCCTAAGAATTCTTTGGAGAGATCCTGACATTCTTTGGATGTGGAAAGAGCTTTGAAATATTATGTTGAAGCTACTAAAGATTTCAGGAAGACTTCTAGTCTATTTGTTATCTTTTCTGGTTCTACGAAAGGTCAGAAGGCTTCTGCCATTTCCTTGGCATCTTGATTCATCAGGCTTATTTGGAGTCGGGTCAGGCCCCTGCCTCAGAGAATTACAGCTCATTCTACTAGATCAGTCTCCACTTCGTGAGCTTTTAAGAATGAAGCTTCAATTGATCAGATTTGCAAAGCAGCAACTTGGTCTTCTTAGCATACATTTATTAAATTCTACCATTTTGGTAGAAAAGTTTTTCAGGCAGGTGTTTCAGTTTGATTCCTCTGCTTATGTTTGAGTTTTTTTCTTTTCATTATGAGAATAAACTTTTGGGTTGTGGATTTATTTTTTTCAGCGGAAAATGGCTGTTATTATTTTATCCCTCCCTCCCTAGGGACTCTTCTGTGGGGTTACACATCTTGGGGATTGCTATCCCAAACATCACTAGCTCATGGACTCTTGCCAATTACATGAAAGAAAACATAATTTATGCAAGAAATTACCTGATAAATTAATTTCTTTCATATTGGCAAGAGTCCATGAGACCCACCCTTTTTATGGTGGTTATGATTTTTTGTATAAAGCACAATTATTTCCAAATTCCTTTGTTGATGCTTTTTACTCCTTTCTTTATCACCCCACTACTTGGCTATTTGTTAAACTGAATTGTGGGTGTGGTGAAGGGTGTTTTTATAGGCATTTTGAGGTTTGGGAAACGTTGCCCCTCCTGGTAGGATTGTATATCTCATACATCACTAGCTCATGGACTCTTGCCAATATGAAAGAAATTAATTTATCAGGTAAGTTCTTACATAAATTATGTTATTTGCTGCTCAATGCTGCACAAATTACCCCCGTCACTGTGCTAGGCTCTCAGCTGTGTCTGATGGCATGAGAATGAGGCTCCCATTGGAGACTATGGAAGCAGGGTCTCATGAGCGCAAAGCTTCCCTGCAATTCAAACATGAGGTTGCATTCGCATTGCACCTAACTTGTAATACCAAGAAGAAAAACAAATAACTGGGTGCACATGGTATATAACTGTTACTGCCACTTATACATTTGCCAGCAGTCCCAAATAAAACTATTAAATCCACCTCAAAAAGAAAGAGGAAGCTTAATTCACAAGCAAACTAAAGTAGGACAAGGCTGCACCATGTATAAAAGTACGCTTTATTGAAAAATACAGAAGACCAGAGTCTCCCACCACCTCATATAAAATCACATGTATGCCACAAAATAAAATCTTAACATATGTAATAAATAAGTAGAAACAGTGTCAAAAACACCCCACATGCTAGCATGTCCCTAAGCCAGCTACTAACAAGTCTGTACATATAACCTGGCACTATTGGCTTGATATTGGTCATAACCCAGGGCGTGTTGCTACACTTTGTGCCCGGAGCTACTTGGAACATTTTCAGGAACTGTGTGTATCTATTGTCACATTGCAATACTGGAGCGTCAGCTGACACTTGAGTGCCAGGTTATATGTATGGACTTGTTAGTAGCCAGCTTATGGACATGATAGCATTTGTGGTGTTTTTGACACTGTTTCTACTTACTCTATTACATGTGTTTAGATTTTATTTTGTGGTATACATGTGATTTTATATGAGGTGGTGGGAGACTCTGGTCATTTGTATTTTTCAATAAAGTAAATTGTTTTACATGGTGCAGCCTTGTCACGCATTGGGTTGCTTGTGAATTGAGCTTCCTCTTTCTTTTTGATGTGGATTTAATAACTTGTAATACCAACGCATATTCACATAAGCGATATTTTGTGCTCCACTTGTAATCTGGCCCATAGTCTGTTGTACATACTGGATCAATTTGGAATATTTTATAACATTCTCAAAATGCTGTTCTTTAAAACATTTTTAATGAGGGGGCATGGCTACGCAGCGGCCACGAACAGTCGCACTTTATGAAGCTCTCTGAACTTGCCTCAACAATTTACCATATAATCAGGAGGATTAGTCCCACTCTACCCTATAATTGGGTTATTAACCTACAGAATTGTACAGATTATTGGGACTGTTCCTCCCGGATCTCCAGAGACCTGATTTAGCCCGCTGGGAGTGTTGGCGGCAAACCTCACACAAACTCCTAACCCCCCCCCCGGCCGCCCGGGTTACAGCAGCTTCAAACATAGTGTAAACTTAAGCTCACGCTACTTATAGCCTACTCGAAAGATGGAAGAGGACCAGTACCCTGCAATACAATTATTCCTTGTACAGTTGGAGCTGCAGATGCAAAATTGCTTCCAAGATCTCTTACATGTGATCCGTGACCCATGTGGGAAGAGAGACACAGATGCCACTGGAACGGAGAGGGAGGGAGAATCGGCTGCACGTCGTGAAGAAGAACTGAATATGCCATAGCATCACATTCACAGCATTTTCTGCCCCACGGCATCTGAAAGGCACTCGGATATACTTGGGATAGCTCTGGTTCCTGCTGCGAGGCGACCGATCGCGGAGGATCCAGAGATTGCTACGGCAACATGTGGTGCTACAAAGCCTCTGCCCATACCTACGCCACACACAGAGCATAACCCAACCACCATACTCAGCCTATTTGTGGACACTGTGAGTACCGTAACTGTCACATACAAAGGGACCCTCTCTTTTGAAAGATGCTTCCAGAGACTCAGGGAAGTCCTCAATTTTCACCATCATAGCGCTGTACCAACGGACCTGAGCATTATGGCGAGCTCAGAAAAGACTCTGGGACACTTGCTTCCATTCCCCCCTAGTTTCATAGCTGATGGGTTGGGTTGAAAATCTGAATGTACTAATGTGGTCTGTCTCCCACTTTCTTCCCTCAATGTCATCCCCTCCTTTTCATTGTTTTATCTTGTATATACTCTTTTGTTTGCAGCCTGACATAGATTTAGATAACATCTTCTGCTGGGTACTCAGCTTTTTGCCTATCATCTTTGTTGTGGAATATACAGGCATGCCTCCAACCATATATCTCATTCCCCTCATGCATGCATTTGAAAATTCAATGAGATAGTTTATATACATCTGATGTGGAAAATACGGTCTATGTTTTTAGCAACTGTATATTATATCACTCTCCTTAGCTTATATCTTAATATTCAAGGCAATATCTGGCCAAATTTAAGGGACATACTGACTAGGTACAATTTGCACAAAACTAACCACTCCAGGCTACTTCATGTGGTGGAAGGATAGTGCTCACTACATCTCACGTGAGACCTAGACTGTACACCTAAAAACTGTACATTTATATTTAAATCTATTTACTTTACTTTACTGTGCTTCCCCAAACCTACAGATACCCCCCTTCTTCTGATCTGTGAGAAACAGGATTTTATGTATGCCTTGCTACACAGTTTGCCATTTAATTATATTTGGCATTATATTCTTTAACCTAACAGATACGTGGTTATTAAACACGCTACCAGAAAGTTAAAAGCACAAGCCAAATTTTTAGGCTCATAGAGGATTATAACTACATTAAGTTGCTCAGGTCTAGAGATACAACTTTATTGGCTCTTTAACAGGTCTCTCCTAGCTATTAGACGCATTTAGGTCCTGCACAAAGTAAACCAAAAGAGTTTCTTTATTTTCCTATAGTTCATTTCTTTTTTCTAAGGTAATAAATAGTTGAAAATATGCTGTAGGGTCTTGTAGTTATCCTTACTAAATTTGTTTCACAAGGAGCTAGCTTACTATTGTTCCTTATAATCTCCACTAGATGCCCAATCATATCGTAATGTACCCTATACCCATTCCTATGGCCCACACATTTTAAGTTAAATAATTGAATCAAGAGTGGCCTCCCTAAACCCTCACTAACAGCATCTTAAATTATGCTTATATTGATATCTTATTTTATTATTTCCCTATGTACCCAGGTTTACAGCTACTACGTTCATATAACTGTGAGATCAATATTGGCCCCTTAATTGTCTATACCAATAATTAGAATGCCCGCCCCCCCTTTAATTTAAAGCAGCTTTTGCCTGCTGATCTCCCCCAACACTCCACTTACCATTACATACTATTTAATATAAGGTAAAGGGAAAAAAAAAGAAAAACTTAGGTTTCATTTATTAGCATCCTGTTTTACCATTGACACTGGGATTGTTTGCTTTTTTATGAATATGTCTTAATTTAGATTTTCAGCTTACAAGTTATTACTTTCGACTGACTAGTTCTGAAACTAGACAGCCTCTCATTGTCTAATAATTATAATGTCTTAGCTTGACAATTCCTAATATGTCTATTGTTTATTGCTTTCTCTGTTTTTGTCAATGTACAAAAACCTTAATAAAAAATGTTCTTCAAAAAATTTTTTTTACATTAAAGGGACACTGAACCCAAATTCGATGATTCGGATAGAGCATGCAATTTTAAGCAACTTTCTAATGTACTCCTATTATCAATTTTCTTCATTCTCTTGCTATCTTTATTTGAAAAGCAAGAATATAAGTTTAGAATCCAGACCATTTTTGGTTCAAAACCTGGCTTGTCCTTGCTGTTTGACAGCACCAATAAACAAGTGGCTGTCCAGTTTCTAAACCAAAAATTGGCTGGATCCTTAGCTTAGATACCTTCTTTTTCAAAATAAAGATAGCAAGAGAACAAAGCAACACTGGCAGCAATAACAATAACTTGTAATACCAACGCATTTCACATAAGCATATTTTTGTGCTCCACTTGTATCTAGCCCATAGGGGCATATTTATCAAGCTCCGAATGGCTCGCCAGAAACAGCAGTTATGAAGCAGCGTTCACAAAGACATGCTGCTCTATAACCTGTCCGCCTGCTCTGAGCAGGCGGACAGACATCGCCGCAATTCAACCCGATCGAGTATGATCGGGTTGATTGACACCCCCCTGCTGTGGCCAATTGGCCGCGAGTCTGCGGCGGGCGGGGGTTGCACTGTCCCGCACTGTCGTATCAGGTCCGACAGACCTTGATAAATATGGGCCATAGTTTGTTGGGATACTGGATCAATTTGGAATATTTTATTACATTCTTAAAATACTGTTCTTTAAACAATTTTAATATATAGCCACACTGCAGCCCTATTTGTCAGTGCCCTTAGGCAACTCACTTCTCCTTATGGTTCACAACGCAGCTGCATTGGATTCTGGGGAGTAGAAAAACCTGGGATATTTTATTTATTTATTTTTAAACTTCAGTGGGGAAGTCTGAAAAACCCAAATCACTTATAAGGAAACATCAAATTCCTTAGCCAGATTTAGTTAGATTTTTAAAGAGTAGAATTTATTTCTTGAGGAATCGCTTTGTGAGTAAAATAATCACTTTATTAGAATAAACTGGAGCCTTCTTTCTCTGACCAAAAATCCTTGGAGTTGTATTAAATAGATGCACCTCTCTTGAATAAAACGTCTGTGTTTTCATGCTTGAATTCATGTCCCAATCACATCACAGCTGTGGCAGTCGTCACCATCACCATCAACCCCAGTGAACTTTAAACCTTCAGAAATTAGTTGTGCACAACCTTGCATTTCCTTTATTTCACTGTATTATTTAAATGATTTTGCTGAAACATCAAAAAAAAAATTATGTAAAAAGGAAAATTCTGTACATTTGTATGCTTAACAGAACATTATTTTAATGTGTCACCCTTTCAGAGATACATAGGCATTTAACTAATTTATTGTCTCCTCTATTAACCCATTAGCAAAGGGACATGATTTACTTTATTAACAAAAAGACACCAGCAATGTCATTTTCTGTTTTATAAATAATAAATAAACATTAAAAAAACTTTTAAAAAAAGGCTTAAAAAGATGACTCATGGTATTTTTTAATAATTCAGGCATTTTTTTAATGCTGTCAGTAAACTCTGATTTTTTACCACAATTTTGTGCCACTCAGAAATTAAAAGTATAAATAGTGTTCAGTATAATTATATAACATTGTTTATGAAGGCATTTAAACAAAAATGTTATAAACAACAAATGCATTCAGAGCATAAGGTGTTAAATGCTCGTAAATTAAATACTTTACGAAGGCTGTCCCCTCCTTAGCATCTTCACATGAGAGCTATCAAAGCAGCAGTGAGAGCTAAGAGCAGCACATCCCAATAATGCACTGCCGATCGCGTAATGGAGGCAGGAAGTGAAAAGCTGACAGCTCCGCCCTCTTAAAGCCACAGCTGCTGTTTGCGTATAGAGCACAGCCAGGCACAGCGAAAAATAAATCAAGGACTGTTGCTACCTGCATTGCATTCTCCAGCAGCCCTCTACATTGGGAACTGTGTAAGTGGAAGTCCAGCCCCACTCACATAGGACATGCAATGCAGAGCAGAGAGAGGCGCTAAAATAATTACCTCTCCTGATGCTGCAGACATTGCTCTAAAAACAAAAATTGCTGTGCACAATTTTAAGTGAAAAGCAGTTGCAGCACTATATTTCTGCCACCCAGATTTTTCTCTTCTATTAGTTCCCAACACACATGCACAGCTAGTCAGGTGCTTTTTTTTAACACTAACACTGTCACACACCCCCCCAAGAGGCAGATTTGAGAGCTGCCTCACTTGGGGCTTTTCCTATTTGGCTAAATGATGAATTGTGAACTCCTAACCTCACAGACAGAGGGCGGGCACTCCATACAGCACCTTTTAAGTGCACAATCGTGGGAGGCTGAGCTGGTCGCTAAATCTCTCCATGTATTTTGCAGCTAAGGTCAGAAAATTTGGTATGTTTTTTATTTTACTTTAATATTAATTTCCTTCTTTTCATGACAGGTTACTGCATTTGGTCTAATACATGTGCGGTTAGCGCACAAGTTTTTGGATTTTTTTTCAGTTTGCACACTCCATTGAAGTCCTAAGGGTAGAAGAAGTTAACAAGGTTGCTCGTCAGGTAAGTGCAACCTCAAGTCCTTGTGTAAAGGGTTAGGGCCTTAAATTAAAAGTTCCACCAAACACAACAGAAATATGTTAAAATAAACTATTGTCATATGCCATAAATGCATATATGAATAAGTATGTGAATGAAAACGGCTATGATGTATATATACAGTACATACATATGCATGTCTAAATTTGTGTATGTATGTATATATACATATGTATATTTATGTTTATATGTGTACCTGAAAATAAGAAAAATAATTTTTATTCAGTTTTAAGGGATAGGAAAGTCAAAATTAAACTTGCATGATTCAGATAGAGCATGCTGTTTTAAGACACTTTTAAATTCACCTTTTTTCAAATGTGCTTCATTCACTTAGTATCCCTTGTTGAAAAAGAATACGCACATTTCATACACCAGTGGAAGCTGCTGCTGATTGGTGCCTGCATACATCTGTCTCTTGTGATTGGCTAACTAGATGTGTTCAGCTAGCTGCCAGTATTGCAATGCTGTTCCTTCAGCAATGGATAACAGAGAATTAAGCAAAATTTTGAAAATAGAAGTAAATTGGAAAATTGTTTAAAATTGTATGTTCTATCTGAATCATAAAATAAAAGTTTTGGGTTTACTATCCTTTTAAAAATTGAATGATGTGTTTTGCTGTGTATGTACTATACATACTTTACATTCCAATGTTCTTCCAAATAGAGGAAAATGTTAAATGTATATTTACATATTTTTACACCAGACCGCAACCCTTCCAGTGGACTATGGTACTGTACTTGACCCCTGAACAGATGGGAGTTGAGAATGCTGGGTATCTCATACTCCTCATGTTGCCTCATGAGTAGGAAGTGGTAGTGTAACAATTTCATACTAATGGCTTAAGGAGAGATACATGGGAAAACATTTGAGATATGCAGTGCTAGGGGAAGGTCTAGGGCATAGGCAACCGGGTTAACCTTATGGAGAATACGGAAATGCCCAATGTAACAAGGTACCAGCTTCAGAGTAGGCACTCTGAGGTTGAGGTTACAGGGATGAAAATTACACCCCCTCCCCGACTGGTAGGAAGGAGCAGGTAAAACGCCTTCAATCTGCCCAGAAATTTTGAGCACTGCATAGAGGCATGAAGGGAATTCTGATCTGCACCCATGAGAAGCGAAGCACCCGAAGAAGACCCTCCAAAGTCGGAATGTTTCTGGGAAGTAAACGAATCAGATTAACACAGATGGCTGAAACCTGTAATTGGCCATGAACGGGGATATTTGGGAGGACGAGTTGATAGCAACTGTTCCTACTAAACACCACCCATGGTAGCAGATCAATTGTTTTGATGATCTGAGACATAGCATCGGAGGAACTGCTTTAGGGCTTGGTTGGACCGCTCATCGACACCATTAGATTGTGGATGGTAACTGAATGCAAAAGGCCCGCCAGAACCTAGATACAAACTGGCTACCCTGATCGAAAATTATCTCGTTAGGTAGATAGCTTTAAAGTTTTGTTCCAGAACAACAGAGTTGGAGCAAAGGATGAGCCTAAACAAAGGGTAAGGGCTGAAACGCGTAGATGGTACTCAAGGTCCGGTAATATCTCAAAACAGAGCGCTCTGTGTTCTAAGGAACAAATCCAGTCACCACCATTGGTAGAGGAAGGATTACAGTGGTCCGGGTGACTTCATCCAACCCGGAAACAAGGAGTAAAATCGACAGGGAGACACAATGCACATACTACACTGCACCACTCCGGACCAGTCAGTTCTCATGACCACCAAACCAGGGAGCCCAAAAGAAGGGATAAGCGGTTAAGGTCAATTGTGAAGAAAGGGAGGAGGGTGTATACGTAAAAAACACTATATGATTGACTATTATCAAGCATTTATTTGCTATTTCATCACAAAATCTCACATAATGCAAACCTATAAGACATTTTAACTTTGAAGGGGGGAGTTGTTAATCTAATCCAATCAGAAGCCAATCTAACTGCACAGAACCATTTACAATTACCCCTTAAGTGGTTGGGACTATACGGACAGTTATCTTTGGGAATTATTCATCCACACATATGAATAAAGGCTACAACCATTTTTAGATTGTAATCTATCGGTAATAGATTTTATGTTAGGCATTTACCCATATTAATAGATTTATGTTAGGAATTTAGTCCACCGTGGGATTTATATATTTTTTTGTAACTATTATGATTTTTTTTTTTTTAAATGTTTAATGTGTAATCAGTAAAAATCTTTTAAAATTCATTCCAGCCTGGTTTAGAGTGAGTTTCTATTTTTAGGCATATGCTAATTAGCTAATATTATATACTTTCTCAGTGTGAGAGTTCTAGCTTTTTTTAGAACATTTGATGTCTTTATATGGATATCCTCGTTAGGTATACCCTGTAAATGGAAAACCTCCTTAGCAAACACCGAAGGGAGCTCCTGAGCTGTGTGCAGCTTCTTTAATGGTATGAAATGGGACATTTTGGAAAACGATTGACAACCATAAGAAAACGGGTAAAACCATGAGACACAGGAATGTCAATAAAACAGTTCATAGCTAGGTGGGTCCAAGGACATTCTCTATTATGGATGGGTTGTAGTAGGCCCACAGAAAGGTGCCGAGGAGACTTGCCTTGGGCACAAATAGAACAAGCAGCCATGTAAGCAGCAAAATCAGAACAGAACGCCAGCCACCAGAATTGGCAAGAAATAGCCTAAGTCATCTGATTTTTTACCAAGATGACTGGCAGTTTTGGAGTTATGGTTGGTTCACAATAGTTAGATGCACAAACTCTCAGATACAAATCATTTATCGGAAGTTTTCTCTGATGAGCGGCTAGAATCTACTTTCCAAAGGAGAAGTTAATTGGTGTGGATAGTTACCAGGATATGATCTGGAGGAATAACCGGAGTAGACCCCTGGACAACTCGGAAAAATTTTGAGACAACGCATCAGCCTTCAAATTTTTGGAGCCCAGCAATATGAGATTACATAATTGAATTGTGGGGGAAAAAAACAGGTTAAATTCTTATGATCTGTTAGAATAAGAACTGAAATGGTAGTACTTTTAACCACATATCTCCACTCTTTGAGTGCTAAGAAAATGGCCAATATTTCTCTATCTCCAATTCATAAGTGCAGTCTGCTGAAGATAGCTTTTTGGAATAGAACCCGCAAGGGGGTAGGGACCCTTCTGGTTTAGGACATTGAGACAGGAGGGCTCCTGCTGGGGAAGTGGACTTGCAAATGAATGCCTAGGAAAGAGCATCTGCAACGTACTCCTCCATGGCTTTTTTCTCTGGAACAGAGAGAGGGTTAACCCTGCCATGGGAGGGATTGTACCTGGCCCTAAATTTGATAGCACAACTATGTGGTGGAAGAGTACCAGCAAACACCTTATCAAAGACATCCTGGAACTCCAAATATTCGGTAGGGTAACAAGGCAACCGAGAAAATACAAAGTAGCTTAACCAGCCTACGAATGCAAGTAGCGACACATTGCGGAGACCAAGAGAGGATCTTAGCTGTCTGCTAATTGAAGGTCAGGTTATGCTTCTGGAGTCATGGGTAACCCAGAACAATTGTATAGTGCAGAGAGGGAATAACCTAGAAACACACTGACTCCCTGTGTAGAGCCCCTACAGTCACATTGACTGGAATAGTTTTGTGGGTAATATGTGCAGGCTGCAGGGGTCTGACATCAATAGCCTCAAAGGCCAATGGAGTGGTTTGAGGCAACAGAGGAATGGAATTCTCAGATCTAATTGTGCTGTCAATGAAATAGCCAGTGGCACTGGAGTCTACTAGGGCCTAAGTGACAGCAGAAGAATCAGCCCAGGAGAGGACAACCGTAACTAATAGTTTGTCTCTAAGGAGAACCCCGGGGGACAAGGAAAGCAAAGCATTTCCCAGACGTGTTGAACACATTTTTTAGGAGATGACCACTAAGCCCGCAGTAAAGGCATAGGCCCTCTCTCCTCCTAAAGACCTACTCGGCTTCAGAGAATTGAGTGAACCCCAAATGCATGGGTTCACTGCCTGAAAAACCATCCTCAGGAGGAGTGGGAGGAATGGGTGGGGAAAAAATGTAGAAGCCAGTCTGGTAGGAAGCCTCTGTATGTGCTCCTTAAAGGATGGTCTCTATCTGAGCCTGGTTTTGATCAAGATCAGGAAAGATATGAGACCCTTGAGCTCACTAGGCAGGTCTCTGCCGCAATCTTGTCTTTTAGGATATCAGAGAGGCCATGCTAGAAAGCGGGCCACCAAAGCCTCGTTATTCCAACCCATCTCTGCTGCCTGATTACTATATTCAATGGTATGCTTGGCAATGGTTCATGTACCCTGTCATAGACAGGAGGGCTCCTGTCTATGACAGGGTACAAGCCGTATATTGAATACCTTATAAAAGGAGGCAACAAATTAAAAGTAATTGTATATCACAGGTTTATTGTTCTCCCATAGAGGATTCACCCAAGCCAAAGTCTTATCTGAGAGCAAAGAAATCAGGAAACCAATCTTTGACCTATAGGAACGAAATGCCTGGGAGATGTATATACAATAAAATTATATACATAACTTTGCACACCCTTATCAGAACATTGGAATGTGAAATATTTACTTTCAACTTGTAATACGAGCGGAAGGAAATGCCTAGGAAACCATTTCAAAGTAAATGCCACTTGGTTAAGGAAGCCACAACACTAACTCGGATCACAACCATAACGCTGAGGGAGGAGGGCTGAACCGGTCATACCCTTAGTGACTGCTTGTTCAGCTGCTACAACAGGAGAAGCAATGGTGGAAGGCCACCGGCCTAGATACACCTGGACCAAGTTGGTCAGTGCATGCTAGGAGGGTCTGCAGTGCTAGAGCAAACTGATCCATATAGTAATCTTGTTGATCCAGCCTACAGACTAAAGTGGGAAGTGTAGGAATACCTGCACCATTAGGATTCATGGCCATTGCGTAATGTCAGGGAACCAAGAAACCAGACGGAAAACTAGAGTACAGGTTAAAAAATAAAGTATATTTAAAATAACAGCTATTGGAATATCCAGGACGAAATCAGTACTAAGCCAGGGAACTGATGCCAAAGTGGGTAGTCAACTGAAGCCAGAGTCAGCATGGAGAACAGGAACAAGATACAGGAGAGCACTTTGTAGGTCTGGACTCACGTAAATGCTGAGAACGTGGACTGGGTGATGATTATATATTAAACTGCATTACATCATCAGACAGGAAGTTGCAGAGTGATGATGTTAACAAGTTTCCCCGTAAGAGGGTGTGTGGGAGGAACACTGTATAAGAAACCAGAAACAAGCCTGCACTCAAGTGAAACAAAGAAGGGTGTGTAACGCTGACAATGGTCGAATGCATGTCAGGTTTACGGGTAAAAGACGAGTGTTAGATTTTCTTTTTAGCTGTTTGCACACTCCTATTGAAGTCTATGGGGAGAAGAAGTTAATGCTTTCATGATATCCAAAGTGCTGAAGTTAGTGTGTGTCGGCTGTTGAGCAATCAATTTACTTTAAACTTGTAATAACATGTGCGCATTAAAAGTTTACTCCTGGCAGTGTTTGCTTATGAGTGAAAGTGCTACATAGCGTGCCACTTGTAATCTGGCCAGTATCTGGCAACATTAATTGTTCTGCAAAAATCTTAAAATTCATTAGAAATTGTGCAGGAAATAAACAATTTAAGGTGCAGAGTAGGAAATTGTGATAAAACTACACTGCACATGCAAAAAAATAATATGAATTAATTATTCCCTTATTGTAAAATGAGTTTCCCCACCTCTGCTAGTAGACTGAACAAAGATGGTTTATGAGTGTAGTTTCAATTTTTCCTCCAGGTCTGCCATATTCCATAAACATTATCCCCTGCAGATCTGCTGTTTTTCTTAAAAATTAAAAAGTGGCAAGATTGTGCCAAAATGCATAAAATACTTATTAGCCTTACAGAAAAACACATGTATACAAAAATAGAGCTCATTATTAAATGATCCTGGCTGCAGGATTTAATTTTCAAAGTGCGCCTCCTGCTAACTTCACTCTCCCCAACAAAGTTTTTCTTTCCAGTGGGCTCCATTACTTTCTATGGGAGACACTCACAATTCGCAGGGGACCAGCCCATAAATACAATTCTCTGAGGGAAGCTCATGCTGACCTAGGAGCATTTTATAATCAGGCCCTAAGAGAGAAAGGGGCTTTATGACCAGCAGCAAGGAGTAATATTAGGCATAGGATACACTAATTGTTACTATGTTCTAGCAGCTCCCATAGAAGGTAGTTGCTGTCTCTGGATTTTGATAGCCAGCACATTGTAGCAACAGATTGTAATCCTTAATTGAAATACGAAAAGATTAACAAACATTCAGGGCCAGATTATGAGTGGAGCACTATCGTTAGCATGAGGAGCATAAACACAATTGCGAGATCAAAGTGTTCTTTACGCTCTAATCCATATTACAAGTGGAGTGCTGTTTGAATTACTGCAAATTCGTTTGCACAAACTCACGGTAGTTTACGCTCTCCATATTTTCTATGGGTGGCGTTGAGTAGCAATGTCCGCCTCGTATTACAAGTTGAAAGTAATACTTTCACATTCCAATGTTCTGATAAGAGTGTGCAAAGTTGTGTATATGTTTATATATACATCTCCCAGGCATTTCGTTCTATAGGTCAAAGATTGGTTTCCTGATTCTTTGCTCTCAGATAAGGCTTTGGCTTGGTGTGAATCCTCTCATGGGAGAACAATAAACCTATGATATACAATTGCTTTTTAATTTGTTGCCTCCTTTTATAGGGTATTCAATATACCGGCTTTTTCCTCCCACTGCCGCAAAGCAGCTCATGTCTAAATGACAGGGTACATGAAGCATTGCTTTGCATAACATTGAATATAGTACCCTGGCAGCAGAGATTGGTTGGAATAACGAGGCTCTGGTGGCTGCTTTCTCGCATCTCACCTCTCTAATATCATAAAAGACAAGATTGTGGCAGAGACCTACCTAGTGAGCTCAAGGCTCTCATATCTTTCCTGATCTTGATCGATACCAGGCTCAGGGAGAGACCATCCTTTAAGGAGCACCTATGAAGGCTTCCAACCAGACTGGCTTCCACATTTTCTTCCACACCTATTCCTTGCACTCCTCCTGAGGATGGCTTTTACAGGCAGTGAACCCATGCAGTTTTGGGTTCACTCACCTCTCTGAAGCCAAGTAGGTCTTTAGGAGGAGGGAGGGCTTATGTCTTAACTGCGGCCTTAGTGGTCATCTCCTAAAAATGTGTCCAACATGTCCGGGAAACGCTTGCTTTCCTTATCCCCTGGTTCTCCTTAGAGACAAACCATTAGTTATGGTTGTCCTCTCCTGGGCCGATTCAGCCCTAGTAGACTCCAGTGCCACTGGCTATTTCATTGACAGCACAATTGCCTCTGAGAATTCCATTCCTCTGTTGCCTCAAACCACTCTCTTGGCTTTGAGGCTATTGATGACAGACCCCTACAGCCTTCAAATATTCGGGTGAACAAATTTCCCCCCCAATATTCGGTACCAACAATTTTGGACAAACTAAAAATGTCTTGGTTGCGCAAGTCTACATATTATTAATGGGTGTGACTGAAACAACTGAACTCAATAATTAGGAGTATCCACATACCTTTGAGATATATATATATCTATATTATACCATGGAATAAAAATACCATGGATATATATTACACATTATGCAACTGATGAAGTATATTACTCTGGAACTGGAAAACACAATAAATTATATTATTATAATTAATAGTTATGTTTGTTCCACATATATTACATCTTATGATTACTGTAATGTTGTAAATAATTATGTATGTAAATTATGCTTTCTGTTCTTGTTTCTTTCAATTTTTTTTGTTATTGTTAAATGAGTAATTGTTTATTATTAAACGCTTTTCTCTTATCAATAACTTCAGGAAGCTGCATTAGCATGTTTCTGATAAGACCTTTATCCCAGATGTCCATTCAAAGGAAATCATCTACTTATTAAAAGAACCTGTCTGACATACTCCACAGGCTTCAAAGAAGCAAGCAAATATCTGACAAGTCTCAAAGTATTGAAGCCTCCAACTAGTATTTATTTCCTTGCATCTAGAAACAGGCTGAGGTCTTGCACTTATATTCTAAGATTTATAGATGTTCCTAATAAAACAATAGTTATTTTTCTGTGGACTTTTATTTGTACATCTATACTTTTTAATCATAGGTGAGATTACAAGTGGTGCACTAATTTTTTCTTTCGCACTCGTGCTAACTGCGGGTTAGCACGCGTATTATCAGTTGAATGTAAAAAGTTAGCATGCAAGCAAAACCTAATGCACGCTAACTTCAGAACTTCAGATATCACAACCTTCTCCCCATAGACTTCAATAGAGCTTGCTGTTAAAAAAACCCGAATAATTATTACTCGGGTGCTAACCGACACTTCATTAGACCCAACTGTGCTAAAGCCGAAAAGTAGTTATGAACATTTAACATTCTGATTTTCTTCACATCGAAGAAATGTTCTTTATATAGAAAATGTTTTTATTTATTTCTCTCTCTAATTAGTTTTTGTAAATATATAATTGTACCTATACAGTATATTTATATGAATATATACAGGTATATTTACAGATACATTGAATGTTAAATATTTATATTAAAAACACATTACAATATATAAAAAAATGACTATAAATGATTTCTCATGTTAAAAGGTATTGGAGTTGAAAGTGATCCAAAGTGTATATATATATATATATATATATATATATATATACATGCACACATTCACAGGCCCACTTTAGTCGGTACCACCTGTTTAAATTGCTTGGTAACACAAATTGCTAATCAACCAATCACATGGCAGCAACTCAATGCATTTAGGCATCTAGACGTGGTGAAGAAGACTTGCTGAAGTTCAAACCGAGCATCAGAATGGGGAAGAGAGTGTATTTAAGTGACTTTGAACGTGACATAGTTGTGGGTGCCAAGACGGGCTGGTCTGAGTATTTAAAAAAACTGCTGATCTACTTTGATTTTCATGCACAACCATCTCTAGGGTTTACAGAGAAGGGTGCGGAAAAAAAATATATCCATGGAGCGGCAGTTGTGTGGACGAAAATGCCTTGTTGATGTCAGAGGTCAGAGGAGAATGGGCAGACTGGTTCGAGATGAAAAAACCCCAACAGTAATCATTACAACCAAGGTATGCAGAATACCATCTCTAAATGTACAACACGTCAAACCTTGAAGCAGATGGGTTTTAGCAGCAGCAGACGACACCCGGGGTGCCACTCCTGTCAGCTAAGAACAGGAAACTGAGGCTACAATTCGCACAGGCTCACCAAACTTGGACAATAGAAGATTGGAAAAAACGTTACCTGGTCTGATGAGTCTCTATTTCAGGTGCAACGTTCAGATGGTAGGGTCAGAATTTGGTGTAAATAACATGAAAGCATGGATCCATCCTGCCTTGTATCAATGGTTTAGGCTGGTGGTGGTGGTGTAATGGTGTGGGGGACTTTTTCTTGGCACACTTTGGGCCCCTTAGTACCAATTAGTTTAAACGCCATGGCCTACCTGAGTATTGTTGCTGACCATGTCCATCCCTTTATGACTACAGTGTACCCATCTTCTGATGGCTACTTCCAGCAGGATAATGCACCATGTCACAAAGCTCAAATAATCTAAAACTGGTTTCTTAAACATAACAATGAGTTCACTGTACTCCAATGTCCTCCACAGTCATCAGATCACAATCCAATAGAGCACCTTGGGATGTGGTGGAACGGGGAGATTTGCATCATGGATGTGCAGCCGACAAATCTGCAGCAACCGCGTGATGCTATCATGTCAATATGGACCAAAACGTCTGAGAATGTTTCCAACACATTGTTGAATCTATGCCATGAAGAATTAAGGCAGTTCTGAAGGCAAAAGGGGGTCAAACCTAGTACTAAATGGCATTGCCTTGTATACATATACTAGTATGTGATTGGCTGTTTGTCACATAATACAGGAGGCCAGCAAGTGGGAGAAAAAATAAAATTTTCAGAAAAAAAATCTACTGCTTATTTGAAATTCAGAGGTGTTAAATCATTGTCTTTTTATTATGCATTTGTTAATTATGCCATTGCACTGCATTGAGTGGTCCTTCAATATTGCTATTTTATGTATTTAATGGTAATTTTACAGCCTTTTGCACATTTCTAATTGATCAGCTCAAAACGCTTGTATAATAAATTTAGGAAATCTCTTGTAATCTATCATCTTTAAAAGTATGGTTTACACACATGGAGTTATCAACAGTCCACAAAAACAGTCCATATCCCTGAGGAAGCAATGTTGTTGCCAGATGGCATGGGGGTAAAACGCGCGTCAGCATTGGCTGACTGAGTCACGTGTGGTTGTTCGATCTACGTCAAGCAAACCACTGATACTATCCGGCTGGGATTTTGGCACCTATCCCGATACTTGATACATACTTCAAGGCCTAGCTGATGACTCTGACCCTGGCACTGTTACAGTGACAGTGAGGTAGTGGATGGCTATGTGACCAACATGACGTGATTACGGCATTGAGATAAAATGTTTTTCCTGTGTACTATGGCTACAAGGAACTGAGTTTAATCTACACCATATGCTACTCAAACCTGTATTGCATGTATTTTTTATTGCTCATTTTTATTTATCTTTTACTATTTTTTTTTTTTCATTTACAGTATATATTTTTCCCTTCTATTTCTTCTTTTCCTTCATGGAGCCATTGATTTGCAAGTATCTTTACAGTGTGAAACCTATGCATATATTTCATGTAATAAAACAATAATTATTGTATCAATTTTTTATCTTATTAATATTCCCAGTTGTTTGCATAAATACATTTTTAAATACAATACATGGCTACAAAGTCTCAGGCTGCCAGTAAGCAACTTGTTGTATGTAACCCTGGCAGCTGGTATTCAATGTATGCTGAGTAAGGATAGCAATTGAGATTTGGGTAGAGAATGAGGTCTCCTTATCCTATAGTGTAGGTCATAGTTTGTATCAGTCCATGTACAGTGGACCTTGCTTATATTGAGATTCTGGTATTGCTAGTCATTATATATGTATCTAAGGTAGCCCTTTACAGAATGATAAATAATAAATGTGACGTTTCTGGATATGAATAATTAATTTGAAATATGGTATATGATGATGTTGCTTTGACAAATGCTACAATATTAAAAAGATGAAGTGCAGAAGTTTTGATATATTTAACGGGACATAAAACTTAAAATTTAACTTTCATGGTTCATTTTAACTATATATGACAACACACATCTAGAACAATACATACTCTCTTTTATTATAGGCAATACATATGGAAGATTATGTCTAAGCTAGGACAACTGGGTCCTATTTTTTTTTTTACAAGTCAACACATGCACATATTATCTTGATAAATAAATAGATAGATAGATAGATAGATAGATAGATAGATAGATAGATATAGATATTAATACTAATACACAAAAAACCAGTGAGGTTTTTTTACAGCATCTGTTATTGAAGCACTCTTAACCTTCAAAGGTAACATCAGGTTTGACAATACATATTTTTTATGAAATATGGAAAAAATAGAATTAAAAGTTTGTTCAACTCACAAATTATAAGTTTGAGAACTGTTCTTAAAAATACATTGTTTTGAGTTTTGAATGCTGTGTGAAAAAAGTCTATAATTTTACTACAGTAAAGGCTATTTGTAAACTTAGTATTCAGTGTGTTAATGTGTGCACTTTTCTTATACATTGGCCCTTTAGGATAATATGCTAAATAAACTTTAACAAATCAATTATAATAACCTCAAATCTTTATTAAATAACATGTTTTCTTGAATTGTCATATTTAATTATACCTTCCAAACATAATCCCCCGTGCTATTTGTTTGCAAATTACTATAAAAGAATGTCAATTAACATTTGATTGTTTAGCCGAGTTTAAAATTCTAAGTAACATCAGTTTAAAAAGGTCAAAGGTTCAGCAGTAATCTACATATAGATCATCTGGGAGACTGTAATATGACTTCAAACAATGGGTGAAACAATCTGGAATTTTTGCTTTGGTTTATTTTTAAGAGGGATTAAAAAGAAGAAAAAAACACACTGTGGACAAACACATATGTGTCAATATACAAAAACACATTACCACTTATTGAAAGATTAGTGTTAAATATACCAAATGTTTCAGAAGGTATGACATACATGCATTATGGATTAATTCCATATTATTTATAAGGGTTTAAAATAAAATACAAGGATTCAGTTGTGGATTCTTTCAAATTACAAAATACTACTATGGTGGTCTTAAAGCTAAAGTAATTTTGTGCAGTTAAAAAAGAGAGAGAGAACCTTTTGATTGTTTGCATTTACAAGTTTGTATTTATAGGTTTCCTGATTACTATAGATAATGGAATGACAGAAATACTGGTTATTTTGCTAGTAAATAATAAAAGAAAAACAAATATTTTCTGCAGTGGTGTAGTAAATAATAAATAAGCATTTTATTCAAATTTGATATAAATTAAAATGTAAATTGTTTTATTGTTTGTATACCCCAAAACAAATTACAATTTGATAAACATGTCATAGTACTATATTGTGAAGATATAAAGAGTTATATTTTTAATGACTACTAGGAATTCTGAGAGGAATCCTGCACTGTAATTATTTGAAGCCTGGATCCCAATCTTTTAGAGAATTTACAAAAAATGATGGAACGCAACATAATTTTGAATTGGTTTTTATTTTTTTTTATTTTATTTAAGCATTTCTCCAATCAAGCTACAAAATTATATATAATATAAAAATAAATCTGAAAACTATTTTTTAGAGGGGTCCTGTTCTTTATTTCTTTTATTTTTTTTGCCATCATATACATTTAAGAGAAATAAAAAACTATAAGAAACAGGTTTATGGATTTTTAATTTCAAAAATTTTCAAAAAATGATATGGCAGAGAAAAAAGTATAAAATTATAGATATTTAATTCAATATTGATGATGAATGTGTAATATATTTTAATGATGTTTTTTGGTACTTAACCAATATTTATTAAGTATAATTTTGATTCAATTTAAATTTACATTTTTAAACCTCAGAACACCCCATTGTAATTAAAAAATAAACATTTGTATGTATTTGACGTTTTGTTCTAAAAAAAAAAAAGAAATTAAAATTAGATTAAAAATCTGATATAAATTGTCTTTCTTTTTTAGATCTCCACATCTTTTTATATATTATTTGATTTTCTTCCTTATTTTCTACTTGGATTTTAGCATGATTTAAACAACAAGCCCGAAAATAATAATAATATATACCTAAATTTATGGGGCAATATTTAGGAATACAATTCTATGAAATAGCAGCTTTATTTAAACATGCAAATATATTTTTTATTTTGATACTAACAGGAAGTGAACAGGTTTATAGGACAAAAACTCACTTGCTGATAAAGAAAATTGTATTAGTGTACCTAGCATGGGCTTTTATCTATTCAGAAATAATCTAATTGGCCCTTCAATTAGTTAGATTCTCTAAATCTCAGTCAGTCAGTCAGTGTCCTCAGTACAAAATTTCCACCTGTCCGGCAAACTAACAGGCAACTGTTATGTGCCTTACAAAACCATTCTTATGAAATGTAATAAGAAAAGGGATGATCCCCAAGTTCCATGCAATCTCCTTATCCTAGGACAGTTTTTTCCTAAACTCAGTCCTCAGGACCCTTAAAAGGCCAGGTATTCATTATATCTTGACTAGAGCACAGGTGAAATAATCAGCTCAACAATCATCTGATTATTTCACCTGTGCTCTAGTTAAAGGGACAGTATACACCAATTTTCATATAACTGCATATAGTAGACACTACTATAAAGAGTAATATCCACAGATACTGATCTAAAAATCCAGAATAACAACAGTTTAAAAGACTTATTTAGAAGCTCCCAGTTTAGCTCTGTTGAAAAGGTTAGCAGGAACACCCACTGAAAGTGGTTGTATAGCAAAAACAGCAGACAATCCCCCCTCCCCCTTCCTATGCATATGAAAAGACTATTTACACAAACAGGAGCAAGCTGGAGTATGTATACATCAGTATACTTTAAAACTTTGGGGCTTGGTTAGGAATCTGAAAATCAGTGCAATGTTATTTAAAAATAAGCAAAACTATACTTTAAAAAACAAACAAAAAAAACTATATAGGCTATATAAATGGATCATCTACATTTATGCAAAGAAAAATCTAGTGTATAATGTCCCTTTAAGATATAATGATATAGCTTGCCTGTTACTGGTGCTGAGGACTGGAGTTGGGAAACACTACCCTAGCAAGTAATGTGGCACTCTAAAAAGTAGTTTCTCGCATAGTACTGCATGGTTTAACAAGGTAGCATCCAGTATTGAAGTGAGTGGAAATAAAAATTAAGGGTTTTCATTAGAGTCTGTATTCGCGTTCCTAGCTAAAATAACTAAAGAATAGGAAGAGTAAAAATAATATTGCGTCAATTAAGGAGGGATGTCATAGATTCACAGATAATAAGAACATTAGGGACGTATTTTTTAAATTCTAACAGAAATTATATACGAAAGTGGATGAAGAAACTACCAATAAGGCAAACTTATGGTCAAAAATTACACCCCCAACTGTATCTGAGACTGACCTCTAGTTGATCAACAGGCCATTCTCTGTTGATGAGATTTGTGAGGCTGTCAAAGAATCCAAATGGAATAAAGCGGCGGGACAAGACTGGCTTCCTGCAGAATTCTATAAAATCCTTGTGGAAGACATCAAACTGACCCTCAACAAACTCTATAATACATATTACATTACCAATACCACTATATCAAGCTACTTCACAGCAGCAAATATTACTCTAATCCCTAAGAAAGGGAAAGACCCTGAAGAGCCGTCGTCTTACAGGCCAATATCAGTCTTAAATGCTGATTATATAATTCTCACCTCAATTTTAGCCGGCAGACTTAATACATTTCTTCATAAAATTATTTATCCAGACCAAACTGGTTTCATCCAAGGAAGGAACATGTCACTTAATCTTCGTAAGGTGGAAATTATTTTACATTATTTTTGGAATAAAACTACGCAACGAACCCAAAACAAAACCAGAAACAAGATACCCAACACAGATCTAGCCCTTCTATCGGTAGAACGCAGAGAAGGCTTTTGATTCTATTTCATGGGATCACTTATTTAATTCTTTGTGTCAGTTTGGATTCAGTGGCAGCTTTACAGATTTTATCCGAAAACTATATAATAGTCCATATTCTGTTCTCTTGATTAATGGTAATCCTTCTGCTAGAATCTTATTGGGTCGTGGGACTCGACTGGGGTGCCCTCTTTCGCTATTTGGCTCTGCTCAGAATTTATAGGATTAAGATTTGGCATGGAGAAGTTAAAAATTTTACTTAATGCTGATGACCTGCTAGTTTTATCTAGGAAAAAGCTAACTTCTATGGATCAAGAAAAAAATCTGATAGTAATACAAATCATCCATTCAAGACAACGGATCGCATAAAGTATCTTGGGAATACTTCTTCATATAAACCCTAAATTTTGGTATGAGTTGAACTTCCCTCATGTGTTTCATAAATCTATTTTAAATCTTAAAACTTGATGGACCTCCCTATATTCTGCCAGAGTAAATTTAATTAAAACCATTGTTTTCCCTCAAATACTATATCTTCTTCAAAACTTACCTCTCTTTGTATATAATCACCAGATAAGTAAATTATATTCTGCTTGCCTCCCAATTTCTATGGAAAAAGCAAAAAGCCTGCATCTCTATATCAAAATTGGCTCAAAGGAGAGAGAACGGTGGTCTGGCATTTCCAGATATTAAACTTTATCATTTATCGACCTTGGTCAAGATTGCTCTAGATTGGTTGACACATCTGAATAAATGTGCTTCTATTGAATTAGAGACAGATATAATCTCCCCTTTTTCTTTAAAGGCTATACTTCACTGTCCTGTAAGAAATCTCCCAAAAATTCTAGACAACTTGATTACCTTTAAAAACATCATTGTTGCCTGGCATAAGATTGTGCTCGCTTCTTGATATAGACTTTAAATGTTCTCTCTTTCTACTGATCCGTGTAAATCCAGAATTTATACCTAGAATACAGCAATCGGTCTTCGAATTGTGGTCTCAAAAGGGATTGAAGTATCTATCTCAGATCTTTTCCCCATCTGGTCAATTATCATCTTTTAATAATTTAATTTGTTTCTTCGAAATTTCAGAACAGATTTATTTGCATATTTTGAAATTCGTAATTTTATCAATGCTCAAAATTGGAACTGGGATATGTTTTGTCGCTGGTCCGAGATTAACATACCCATTAGGAAATTTGCTGTTGGTAAATGCTCTATCTCTTTGCTTTATAATCTTTTGCTTTCAAAGCAGGGCCTGATTCATTTAAATAAAATACATACTTTCTGGGTACCTTATTTTCCTTTACTAGAAAATAGTAAATATTAAACAAAGGTTTTTTGAGAATAGGCAAGTTAACAATCCCTAGCGGTTGGAAGGAATCACATATCAAACTGATTCCTAATATCTATTTTTCCCCAGGCAAATTGGCAAAAATGTTATACTAATAAGGATTTTTGTGTTGTCCTTAATGTCACCTAGATAAAGCGGATACTCTACATCTCTTTTAGGATTATCCAAAAATATACCAACTCTGGTGTAAATTAAACTTCTGGTGTAATAAACTTTTTTCAGATCATTTTAGAATCTGTCAGAAACTATATTATTTTTTTTCTGTGACTTCTTAGCTACTAGAACGAATAATTATCATAGTTGTTGTACTTTGATAATAGTAATGAGATATGTGATCTTGAAAAACTGGAAGGATACAGCCTCACCCAGTTTTAGCTAGCTTCTTAAATAATGTATTACAGCAAATAGTTTTTGGGATCCAGAATATTAACCTTTTTTATTGAAAATAAGATCCAAGAATTATTGGATAAATGGTTACCAATAATTAAAGCTCAAACACTTCAGTTTCAAAAGCAGCTATTAAATACTTTATTTAATACTAAACCATTTGTCTCATTGGCTCGGGCTGGTATATTTCCACCTTCTTGGATACCTGTATCTTTATTATCTTAGTAAGACAAGGAGTTTAGTTCCTAGGCAATAGGAGAGTGAGGGGATGGAGAGACAATCTCCCTTTTCCCCCTTTTTTTTCTCTCTTTCTCTCTCCCCTTTCTTTCTTTCTTTCTTTTTATATTTTTTATTGATGCAAGAACTACCCAGTTCAGGGTTGATATTAAAATTTAATGTATATATAAGGACTTAATATTAATGTCCTCTTTTGTTATTTTGTTTTTGTGGAGTATGGAAAATATGTAAAATTAATGGCTATTATTGTTCATATGTAAGTTAATCGGATGTTACTTATAAGTATTCTTCCTGCTCTTCCATTTTTTTTCCTCCTGTATGTAAATTATACTATGAACTGGATTATAAATAAATATATTAAAAAAAAACAACAACAGAAAAAAAAGAGTCTGTATTCACTATTGGTTTAATCAAGAACTTTAGACAGTTTGCCATGTATTTCAAGAAAACCTTTACAGGCAAAGCAAATAAAAGACAGATCAATGAAAACTCCAGAGGTGAAGGGCTTATTATATAAGTTCAGTGATGTGAGAAATCGTCAAAGAATGCTTTGTTTATTCCATTTGCCAATACTGAGACAGACCCATTTTTAATGAAAAATGATATGAAATTTATAACATTTAAAAATATACGCCTAGATTACGAGTCTTGCGTTAGCCTTAAAAAGCAGCGTTAAAGGGTCCCAACGCTGCTTTTTAACGCCCGCTGGTATTACGAGTCAGGCAGGTACAGGTGTACCGCTCACTTTTTTTCCGCGATTTTCGCATACCACAAATCCCCTTACATCAATTGCATATCCTATCTTTTTAATGTGATTTTCCTAACACCGGTATTACGATTGCTGGAAAAAGTGAGCGGTAGACCCTCTCCTGTCCAGACTCCTACCGCATTTAAAAGTCAGTAGTTAAGAGTTTTATGGGCTAACGCTGTAACATAAAACTCTTAACTAAAGTGCTAAAAAGTACACTAACACCCATAAACTACCTATTAAACCCCTAAACCGAGCCCCCCCCCACATCGCAAACACTTAATTAATTTTTTTAACCTCTAATCTGCCGACCGGACATCACAGCCACTGTAATAAATATATTAACCCCTAAACCGCCGCACTCCCGCCTTCGCAAACACTAGTTCAATTTTATTAACCCCTAATCTGCTGTCCCTAAAATCGCCGCCACCTATCTACATTTACTAACCCCTAATCTGCCGCCCCCAACGTTGCCACTACTATATTAAATTTATTAACCCCTAAACTTAAGTCTAACCCTAAGTCTAACCCCCCCTAACTTAAATATAATTTAAATAAAACAAAATAAAATTACTACTATTAAATAAATTAATGCTATTTAAAACTAAATACTTACCGATAAAATAAACCCTAAAATAGCTACAATATAACTAATATTTACATTGTAGCTAGCTTAGGGTTTATATTTATTTTACAGGCAACTTTGTATTTATTTTAACTAGGTAAAATAGTTATTAAATAGTTATTAACTATTTTAATAGCTACCTAGTTAAAATAAGTACAAATGTACCTGTAAAATAAATCCTAACCTAAATTACAATTACACCTAACACTACACTATCATTAAATTAATTACATAAACTAACTACAATTAACTACAATTAAATTAAATAAACTAAAGTTTAGGTCTTCAAGATGGACCCGCTCCTCTCCGGATGGAAGAAAATAGAAGATGCTGCCTGGATGAAGACTTCTGCCTGTCTGGATGTCCTCTTCTGGCCAGATCAGATGAAGACTTCTGCCCCTCTGAAGGTCCACTTGTGCCCGGCTGGGTGAAGAGTAAGACGTCTCAAGGTAGGGTGATATTCAAGGGGATAGTGTTAGGTTTTTTTAAGGGGGGATTGGGTGGGTTTTAGAGTAGGGTTGGGTGTGTGGGTGGTGGGTTTTAATGTTGGGGGGGTATTGTATTTTTTTTTACAGGTAAAAGAGCTGATTACTTTGGGGCAATGCCCCGCAAAAGGCCCCTTTAAGGGCTATTTGTAATTCAGTATAGGGTAGGGAATTTTATTATTTTGGGGGACTTTTTTATTTTATTAGAGGGATTAGAGTAGGTGTAATTAGCTTAAAAAAATTGTAATTATTTTTTATTTTCTGTAATTTAGTGTTTGTTTTTTTTGTACTTTAGTTTATTTAATTTAATTGTAGTTAATTGTAGTTAGTTTATGTAATTAATTTAATGATAGTGTAGTGTTAGGTGTAATTGTAATTTAGGTTAGGATTTATTTTATTTATTTTACAGGTAAATTTGTACTTATTTTAACTAGGTAGCTATTAAATAGTTAATAGCCATTTAATAACTATTCTACCTAGTTAAAATAAATACAAAGTTGCCTGTAAAATAAATATAAATCCTAAGCTAGTTACAATGTAACTAATACCGACAAAAACTCGTAATCTAGCTGATAATGCTTTATTCAGCGGTGCATGCAAACACTAAATATAAGAGCACTTAACTGTACTGAATTTTGGGGATGGTCCTAACTTGAAAGTTCTGTCTTGTTATCCTGACAGTTGCGTTTCCTATACTGTTTATGTCTCAGTTTCACAGTTTCAAGTAAAACCTAAACCCACCAAGTAATGCAACTGCCCAGATATGCTCAACACCCATATTCAAAACTTAGTGCTACTAGAATTATGCACATGGAGGTCAACAAGTTGAAAAAGTAAAAGTTCAATTTATTTTGTTCATTCTAAAATTTACAGGTAAAGCATCATCCTTCGCATTTCATGCAAACTGCATTTCCTCAGGGAAACACCCACCTATATGCTGGGTTATCCCAACTCCACCTCCTCACACTGCTCTGCCCAATAGTCACCAATATATTGCAAACTGGCCTCCCAGTCCCATAGTGAAGAAAATACATTTTTAAAAGCATACAATCACTTGAAATGAAAAAAAAACTTGTTTCATGTTATTTTTACTAGCACGTTGTTCTTTCATTTGTCTCTCTCAGGAAGAAATATAGAGAATGGCCATAAGCAAGCTACATAGTTTTATTAACATTGATTGGTATCACGTTCTTGCATCAACTGATGGACCTAATGGTTGTATTTGATCTCACAGTTACCACAGTATACGTATTCATGTAGTTACTCCAATGACACATTCATAAATGCACATGGATGGTTTATATTCTAGGTATGAATGAGACATAAGAAAGCACATCTCTGATGTGAACTTCATGTGTGCCTTTCTAACAGGTCCTCATTATCAATAAAGCTGAATAGATTTTAGGGAGTTCTCACTGATGAAATCTAATATAGGCTTGAGATCACCAATAAAATCAACTTCTATAAAAGTCAATTTAATTAAAGGGACATTTCAATAATGTAGTAGAAAGTTATTAGCGCATGTAATTTTTGCATTAATGACCCCAGCTTAGTAAGGCCCCAATGTTAGCATTGTCACAATAACGATATGTTACAAAGGGATCCATATTAGAATCCAGATTGCCGGTGAAATATTATAAAGAAATTAAATCCATGTTTGAAGGCAATATTGCCAAAAGGAGTTATACTATACATTTCTATGGGAGGAAATGCTTCTTTGAGACTGGTGGAATGTTAAAAGCAGCATGATCACCTAAAGAGAAGGTGTAACATAAATGATACCTTTATACAGTATTGAATGGTAATACAATACACATGTCATTTGAAACTCAATTGCTTTTGTTACAATACAATAGTGAAACTAGGACATTAATAATAAACCTATATGAGCTGGTGGATTGTGGGTATATTGTACATGTGTTTGTAGTGTGTTATATGCATGCATTATACTGTAAAATACTATATTATGTACGTTTGTTATATAAATACATTTGTTTTTAACTTTTGGAGGGTTTTCCTCATGACAACACTGTTCCAAATTTGTTCTATATTACCAACACATGTTTTAAAGTGTGGTCCCAATATTAGATGTAAGCTCATCCAGTACTGTGTAAACTTACTTTGATACATTTCTATTACAATCAAACATTATACAATATTGGGCTTTTAGATTTATGAGTGTGTTTTCATATTCATTTATTTTGTTTGGTTATGAACTATGGGGGCATCATCTCTCTTTGGTGTATTTTAAATATATCACACCAAACTCATCAAACCATATCTTCATGGATTTCATACTGTTTCCAAACTGTTTCCACAAAGTTGAAAGCACCTAACTGCCTAAAATGTCTTTGTAACCTGTAGCATTAAGATAATACTTCACTGGAACAAAGGGGCCTAGCCCAAAACCTAAAAACAGCCCCATACTATCATCCCTCCACCACGAAACTTTTTAGTTGAAATGATTTTTATTGTTATTATTTCACAGATCTCTTTACAATATTACAGCAACATTGTCAGGGTTTTTTCCCTGTTGTGTTTGCCATGTGCTGCTGGCAGCCATTTTACTCACCTCTCTTCCTGACTTGGTGCATTGTGGGGGATGCTGTTCATTTCCTGCACTTCCTTTTATGGCCAGACTGGTGTGCATCATCCATGTGAGACAGGATGCAGTCTCAGAATTGTGATGTCATCACTTATTATTTAATGGGCCTCTGTTCAATATGCTTTGCCTTTGCATTGTCTCAGACCTGTTTGTGAGAGTTCCTGTGTATTTTCTGGCTGCCTGACATCCTTCCTGGTTCCTGATCTCTGGCTTGTTCCTGGCTCTGCTGGTTTCCTTGTTCCTGATTCCGGCTTGTCTTACTATTCGCTTTGGCTCCTGACTCGGCTCGTCTGACTACCAGCTCTGGTTTTGACTCCTGGCTTGTTATTTGACTTGTGGACTTTTTATTATTTATTGTTATTAATAAAGGTGTGATTATTTTTGCACTTCTCGTCTCAGTCTGATTCCTGGCACCCTTACATTATGCAAAGGCCATGAATCCTGATGGTGCTAATAATCCACCTTTACCTGCCATTATTTGCAGGATGGATGAACAGGATCACCGCTTGGATCAATTTGCAATAGCCCTGCAAACCCTGATGACTCGCACTGCACATTTGGACCAAAGTGTCCCGCAAGTTATGACTGCTCCTGTTTCCGCTGCTGCACCTATGCCTACCAGGAGCATGTCCGGTTCTGCACCTCTACCTCAGCGATATGGAGGTGATCCTATTCAGTGCAGAGGGTTTTTAAACCAGGTGGGCATTTACTTTGAGATGTTACCTCAGGCGTTTCCCTCTGACAGAGCTAAGGTGGGATTTCTCATCTCGTTACTCTCTGACACAGCTCTTTCCTGGGCTAATCCCTTGTGGGAGACTAATAAACCTGTGATTTCAAATTACCCTGAATTTGTGGCCTCCTTTCGAAGGGTATTTGATGTTCTGGCTTGCTCCTCCTCTGCTGCTAAATGACTCATGTCCATTCAGCAAGGTACAAGATCTGTTGCTCAGAATGCTATTGAGTTCCGCATGCTTGCCACAGAGGTAGACTGGAACAATGAAGACCTTGTTGCCGCCTTCTTTCATGGGCTCTCTGATGCGATTAAAGATGAAGTTGCTGCCAGAGATTTACCAGAGGATCTCGAGGCATTGGTGTCTTTTTTGATCCTAATTGACATCAGACTCAGAGAGAGGCCCTCTTTCAAGGAGCACTTGCGGAAGCCTCCTGTTCCGTTGTCTCCTACGTGTTCGTTCCCACCCATGCCTCCCTCTCCTCCCATGCCTCCTGGTCCAGAGTCACCAGCCAATGCAGCTGGGATTCACGCATCTCTCCGCGGCGGAGAGGGCCTTTAAGAGGAGGGAGCTGCGGGCTATTTCATTGACAGTGCTTTTGTATCAAAGCACTCCATTCCTGTTTTGCCTCTGTCCGTTCTGCTTGCTATTGAGGCCATTGATGGCAGGCCCCTTCAGCCCGCACTCGTTACTCACGAAACTGCTCCGTTGTCCATGGCTGTTGGGGCTCTCCATTTTGAAACCCTCCAGTTCCAGGTGATAAACTCTCCACATTTTCCGGTTGTTCTGGGTTATCCCTGGCTCCAAAAGCACAATCCCAGTCTCGACTGGCGCAGGTCCAACATTTTGTCGTGGTCCCTGCAATGTATTTCCACTTGTCTTCGGAAACCGGTTAAAGTCTTGTGCATTTATTCGGTATCTCAATTGCCAGAGGATTACCGAGAGTTCCTAGACATTTTTGACAAGGTGCGTGCCAGTACGTTGCCTCCTCACCAGTCTTACGATTGTGCCATAGACCTGCAACCCGGAGCTATTCCTCCTCGGGCCGGGTGTACCCTCTGTCTGTTGCAGAGAATTGTGCTATAGAGGAGTATGTTGCTGATGCTCTGTCGCGGGGGATCATCCGCAAATCCTGCTCTTCTGCAGGGACTGACTTCTTCTTTGTGAAGAAAAAGGGTGGCGAGTTAAGACCATGTATCGATTATAGATGTCTTAATCATCTTACCATTAAGAATGCTTACCCTATTAAGCTTATTACAGAACTCTTTGACCACCTCAAGGGAGCTACGGTCTTTACTAAACTTGATTTGAAAGGAGCGTACAATCTCGTTAGGATTAAGGAGGGCCACGAATGGAAAACAGCATTTAACACCAGGAGCGGGCATTATGAGTATCTTGTAATGCCCTTTGGCCTATGTTATGCTCCTGCTGTTTTTCAGGAATTTATTAATGATGTCCTATGAGATATGTTGCAACAGTGTGTTGTGGTGTACTTAGACGACATCCTCATACACTCACCCACACTTGAGGCTCATCGTTCTGATGTTACATGGGTTCTTCAGAGACTACGTGAGAATGGCCTGTTTTGTAAACTCGAGAAATGTGAGTTCCATCAGACTCAAGTAACCTTCTTAGGTTATGTTATCTCCGTTGCAGGTTTCTCCATGGATCCTGACAGGTTATCTGCAGTTCTGCAGTGGCCTCGCCCAGTTGGTCTTCGGGCTATTCAACATTTTTTGGGGTTCGCCAATTACAATAGAAAGTATATTAAAAAGTTTTCTTCCTTGGTCAAACCTATCACAGACATGACCCGTAAAGAGAATGATCTACTCCATTGGTCACCTACTGCCATTAAGGCCTTTGCTGCAGTTCCAGTTCTTGCTCATCCTAACCCTGTCCTGCCTTTCGTTCTTGAGGTCGATGCGTCTGAGCCTGGAGTAGGTGCTCTCTTGTCTCAACGTCCTACGCCTGACGGTTCCTTGCATCCATGTGGTTTCTTCTCTAAGAAATTGAAATTGGCGACAGGAAATAACTGGCCATAATTTTGGAACATAAGGAATGGAGGCATCTTCTCAAGGGTACTAGCGTTCCAGTGCTCATTCTTACTGACCACAAGAATTTAACTTATGTATCTGAAGCAAAACGTTTTTCGCCCCGACAGGCCAGATGGGCGCTCGGTTTAATTATGTGGTCTCCTACCTGCCTGGTAGTAAGAATTTTAGGGCTAATGCCCTCTCTCGACAATTTTCACCTCTGTCCAAGGAGGAGTCTGTACCTACTCCTGTTATACCTCCTGACCATATTTTGGCTACCATACATAATAATTTGACTTCTCCCTTGGGGGTGGAGATCCTGGCTGCACAAACCAATGCACCTCCTGTTTTGTTCCTGAGAATCTTCGAACTAAACTTTTGCACACTTACCACTTTCCTAAAGCCGCAGGTCACCCAGGCAAGAACCAAATGATTTGGTCTGTCACTCGACAATTCTGGTGGCCAGGTCTTCGTTCTGATGTTGCTGCGTATGTTGCCTCCTGCTCAGTTTTTGCACAGAATAAGACTTCTCAACGTCTTCCTGTGGGTCTTCTTCAACCTATTGCTAATGGTGAGTGTCCTTGGACACATCTTTCCATGGACTTCATTGTTGAGCTCCCTGTTTCCAATGGCAATACTGTTATCCTTATGGTGGTTGACCGTTTTTCTAAAATGTCCATTGCATTCCCTTGATGAAGCTGCCTACCGCTCAGGAGCTTGCTTCAATTTTTGCCTGGGAGGTCTTCCATTTACATGGGTTACCCAAGGAGATAGTGTCGGACTGGGGTAGCCAGTTTGTCTCCAGATTTTGGTGTTCCTTTTGTGCTCAAATGGGGATCCAGCTTTCCTTCTCCTCGGCATATCACCCTCAATCCAATGGGGCTGCGGAATGGTCTAATCAAGCTCTGGAACAGTTCCTCCGTTGCTATGTCTCAGATCACCACAATAATTGGTCTGAACTGTTACCTTGGGCAGAGTTTGCTCATAATAGTGCTATTAATGCTTCCTCCAAGTTATCCCCGTTCATGGCGAATTATGGGTTTCAACCATTCAACCAGGGTATTCTGGCTTTGGAGGAGCATCTCCGGCAACTCCGTTCCATGTGGGTGCAGATTCAGGATTGCCTTCATCATTCTATGCAGCGCCAAAACTTCCAGGCTGATCGTAGACATCTGCCCGCACCTTCCTAACAGGTTGGTGAGAGAGTTTGGCTGTCCTCCCGCAACTTGAACCTTTAATGTGCCTTCCAATAAATTGGCTCCCCGTTATGTTGGTCCTTTTCGAATACTCCGACGGGTTAATCCTGTGGCCTAAACTCTTGACCTTCCTCCTGCTATGCGCATCTCCAATGTTTTTCATGTCTCCCTCTTGAAACCATTGGTTTGTAATCGGTTTACCACTGTGTTGCCTCTTCCCTGTCCTATCTTTGTTGACAACCATGGGGAGTATGAGGTCAGCAGCATTATTGATTCTCGTATGTCCAGGGGCCGTGTACAGTATTTGGTTCACTGGAGGGGCTATGGTCTGGAGGAGCGTTCTTGGGTTCCCTCCTCTGATGTTCATGCTCCCGCCCTCCTCCGTGCCTTCCATGCCCGTTTCCCCAATAAGCCTTTTGTCCTCCTGTGGGGGAGGGGTCGTTGAGGGGAGGGTACTGTCAGGGTTTTTTCCCTGTTGTGTTTGCTATGTGCTGCTGGCAGCCATTTTACTCACCTCTCTTCCTGACTTGGTGCATTGTGGGGGATGCTGCTCATTTCCTGCACTTCCTCTTATGGCCAGACTGGTGTGCATCATCCATTTGAGACAGGATGCAGTCTCAGAATTGTGATGTCATCACTTATTATTAAAAGGGCCTCTGTTCAGTATGCTTTGCCTTTGCGTTGTCTCAAACCTGTTTGTGAGAGCTCCTGTGTATTACCTAGCTGCCGAAGTCCTTCCTGGTTCCTGATCTCTGGCTTGTTCCTGACTCTGCTGTTTTCCTTGTTCCTGATCCCGGCTCGTCTTACTATTCGCTTTGGCTCCTGACTTGGCTCGTCTGACTACCAGCTCTGGTTTTGACTCCTGGCTTGTTATTTGACTTGTGGACTTTTTATTATTTTTTGCTATTAATAAAGGTGTGATTATTTTTGCACTTCTCGTCTCTGATTCCTGGCACCCTGACAAACATACAATATGTTTCACATATCCTTGTACTCTCATTTGTCTTACAGAAAGAGCCCCAACATGCTTATGAGAAATTTAGGCTACTAAAACTCGAGATAAAGCTATCAGGGGTTTCGGGTATCTGCTTCTTATTTATCCAAGGGGCTCATGATCCCCAGTCAAAGTCTTTGTACCAAACCCCAGTAACCTTTTGTGTTATTGGAGTAGCCTCTCTTCAGACCAATGGCTATTTCTGCCAGATGTTACTTCATATTACAATAAACAAAGATTACAATCTGTGACATGAAAATACAAAAGAAAAAACACAAACAAAACAAGAGGAATAGGGAGAGAAGAAAAAAAAAGGAATTTCTCCCCTCTTCCTTAAAAATAAACTTAAGAATAAAAGTGTAAACTTGTTTCATGTATCATTATTCTTACAAATCTAACATAATCCGCACCTATTAGATGAGGTGTTGAGTAGAGAGTGTACTATGGTATGTGGGTAATAAATAGCAAGTAAATAGTCCATGGGTATGGAGTCCCTACCCCTATTGAGTTGTTCGTGTCAGTGTTATTGAAAAACGCCTATATATGACCTTTCATTTTCCAGTAAAACCATACTTTATGAAAATGGGTGGTGGAGCCCTGAATCCAAGCTGCATATTCAGACATAGTGTATGTATAGCTAATTTTCTCTACAATTTCTGTCCAAGTGGGAGCACCTACTTTCCAGTGTCTCTCTATACAAATTCTAGTGGCTGTACAAATTGTTCTAATGAATGAGTTTATAGCTAAGTTAAAGAATTGTATGTGCTCATGTAGCAGAGCTTGTGACATTGTAAGGATGATATGTTTGTCTAATAATTTGCTCAGGAGGATCAACACCCTGGACCAGATGTGTTGTATTTTAGGGCATTCCCACCACATGTGTATAAAACTTCCCATAGTTGGGCATCCTCTATAACAGTTGTTACTTAATTTTGATGAAAAGTGTGAGGTTTTTGTAGGAGTTAAGTACAGAAAATGAAATCCCATTCAGCATTCATGCAACATGTACCTAAATCTTTTTCCCGTCTCTCATACACCTTAGATTTGGTGAGATAGTTGGCTTTTTGAATAGCTAACTATATTTAAGAAATCATCTTTTTCCCTCTCTCATTAGTGCTACAAATGCGTTCTATGGCTGTATATCTGTGAGTCTTAGGAAGGTGGTAGGTCCTAGTTATTACTGAAGATACATGAAGATAAAGGAACCAATGGAGCTTCTGTGGGGCTATTTTATCTTGTACTTGGGAATATGAAATGATCTTCCTCTTGTCTATAAAATCAGCCACTCTATAAAATCCTTTATTCTCCTATTTGTCTAACTTTGTATATACTTTGGGGGAGAGAAGAGCCTTGAATGATCTGATCAAAGTGGTGTGTGGGATCAGTTGAATGGAGTCAGCCAAAGTTGTCCAGATATTCAATGTGTCCTTTAGTATGGTGGAAATGTTATCTGTACAGTGAGGTGTAAAGTTATTCAGCCATAGTATATCTGCAGGTTGGTTATACCCTCCAATGTCAATTCTATTTTGGTTCAAACCATATCTAGTGAGTTTTTACTTAACAAAGCTGTTTGTGCTAATCTGGCGGCTTAGTAGTACTCTATTAGATTTGGGACCCCCACCGACCCCCACCATTTGTTTATGTTGCTGTAAGACTAGAGAGGTTTTTCTCACTTTCTTGTGTCCTCTCAGGAAAGTCAAAAGGTCAGTTTGTAGTTTTTTAAGATCCGACAAAGGAATCTTGGTTGGTAAAATCTTGAAAAAATATAGCAACCTAGGTAGGAGGTTCATCTTTATGGCTGATAGGCGACCATACCATGAAAAGCCACCACTACTCCATTTCCCCAAATCTTTTCTAATTGTTTTAAAGGGAGGGATATAATTTAATGTATACAGATCCGCATAGTTCCGTGAAAGTTTGACCCCTAGATATTTTATAGATTCTTTGGCCCATTCAAGCTCAAAATTGGCCTCTCTCAGTTTCTTAGTGTGTTGTGGGAGAGCTATTGGCAAGGCTTCATACTTCATAAGATTGATCTTATAGCCAGAGATATCAGAGAATTCATTTAAAATTTGGTAAAGGTTGGGTAGGAAAACCAGCAGTCTGGTTAGAGTGAGGAAGACATAATCCTCATATAGTGACAGTTTATAATCATTTTGTTTAATCTGTACCCCAGATATATCTGGTGAGTTTCTAATAGCCAAGGCCAATGGCTCTATACAGATGGCAAGCAACAGTGGAGATAAAGGGCATCCCTGTCTGGTTCCAATAAGAATAGGGATAGTCTTGGACTAATAACCCGCGGCCCTAATGTTAGCTGATGGCATGAATAGATTCCCTTTATCACCTGTACAAACGGACCATGAAAACCTATCTTTGACAAAACGTCTAGCATGTATCCCCAATCCACCCAAGCAAATGCCTTCTCTGCATCCAGAGATAGGAGCAGAGAAGGCATCTTCATCTTATACAGATAGTCAATTAAAGAAATCATATGTCTGACATTGTCTGGTGCTTCCCAATCAACTATGAAGCTGACCTGGTTCGGATGGATTAGGGTGGGAAGAAATTTTTTTCAGTCGGTTGGCTAGGATCTTAGTAAAGATCTTGATGTCTTGATTGATCAGGGAAATGGGTCTGTTGCTTTGACAATATTTAGGGTTTTTCTCCACCTTGGGAATCACCTTTATCTTTGCCTGAAGTATTTTAGGGGGAATATCTCATCCCTGCATAATATTGTTACAAAATTTTAATAAGTGGGGGACTAAAGCATGTTATATAGTTTGTAGTACGCCCCCAAAAATCCATCCGGACCAGCTGCCTTTCCCGGATTGAGATCTTTAATAGCAGCATTTCCCCAGTTGTCCCCTCAGCATTTAGCTCTTGAAATGTCAATTGGTCTATAGTATTAAGTTTAGCTTTCTGTAAGAATTGTGTTAATAGTGTCTTGGTACATGGGGAAGAGTCAATTTTATTAACGTCATAAAGCAGTTCATAATATTATGCGACGCTGTCCGCTATCTCTTGGGGGTGTGAGGCGTAGGATCCATCCGATTTTTGTATGAGAGGGATGGAGAATGATTTGATTTTTTTCAGAGTTCATGAGCTAGGTATTTGTCTGGTTTATTGGAGTAAACTAAATAGTTAGCTTTCAGGTTATGAGTTGCTCTAAGTGACGCTTCATTCAATATTTTAGCCAGATAAAGTATTTTCATTTGTAGCAGTTTGAATCTTGTGTTGGACAATGTCTGTTGGTGTTGTTTTGTCAGTCTATTTCCCATTGTAAGGCATCCATTTTAGACCTTGTCTCTTTTATGCATATGACCATATGAATTTTCTCTAATGAGGATGCCCCTGATATAAGATTTATGTGCGGACCATGTAAAAATTGGGTTATCTGTGGCTCCCACATTCAATTTCCAATATTCTAACAAAGCATGTGTTATGTTGTCACAAATCTTTGGGTTTCTAAGGGTGCATGGGTCGTATATCCATGAACAAGATCTATTTAGATCCAGTTTCCCATTGACTACTATTTGTACTATAGAATAATCAGACCAGACACATGAGTGTATGGATGATGACGTAAGGTTGGGAATTAATGTTTGACTTCAAAAAATATATTCTAATTTTGAATATGACTTATGTGCCTGGTAATAGTATGCATAGTCCTTGGTCTCCCCATATAACGTATCCCAGGTATCTAAACTATTGTGGGCTGACAAAGAGTCTTTGATTAAATTGAGCATATGATTGTGTCTTAGTTTTTTTTGTGTCAAATTAATTGGTCCCTTACTTCTGTCTGGGTACATGGAGATATTAAAATCTCCCCCCAGGATAATTCTAGTTTGCAACCATTGGGTCAGGAGTTGTGATATCTGTCTGAAAAAGGAGTTCTGTTTTTCGTTCGGGGCATATAAATTGCATAAAGTAACTTCTATGTCGACTAGTCTGCCCCTGACCAATGCATTTTGCCCCTCAGAATCTTTTGTCACGTCCTCCATCACAAATTCAAGGGAATTGTGTATTAATATGCAGATTCCCCTTTTCTTTTTTTTCTTTTTTGCGTAAAAGTGTTGGGAAAATTGTATGGACCAATATTTCAGTATTGTGTCATGGGTGAAATGTGTTTCCTGCAGAAATATCATGTTGGCCTTCAGTTTAGCGTATTGGGTTAAGGCTGTTTTACGTTTCGTATCAGTGTTTAAGCCTCTCACATTGTGAGATATGTTTGATGTCATGAGCCATTATCTAATTACCTTAGTGTCGATAGAATCTGGGGGCTCTCTATCCTTACCCACTAGACCCCTTAAGTGGAACATCTCTCCTATGTTATCTTTGGGTAAATAGAGAACCTTACTAGGAAAAAGATGAGTGGAGCAAAAAACATGAAACAGAAACAATTTTGATAAAATAACAGATTTTCAACAACAGTAAAACTACTAATAACTATATGTAAACATTTAGGGGGTCCTAACGCTGGTTTTGGCCACCCGCTGGTATTTAGAGTCTTGTAGGTAAGGGTCTAACGCTCACTTTCCAGCCGCAACTTTTCCATACTGCAGATCCCCTTACGTCAATTGCGTATCCTATCTTTTCAATGGGATCTTTCTAACGCTGGTATTTAGAGTCTTGGCTGAAGTGAGCGTTAGAACTCTAACGACAAGACTCCAGCCGCAGAAAAAAGTCAGGAGTTAAGAGCTTTATGGGCTAACGCCGGTTCATAAAGCTCTTAACTACTATGCTCTAAAGTACACTAACACCCATAAACTACCTATGTACCCCTAAACCGAGGTCCCCCCACATCGCCGCCACTATAATTAAATTTTTTAACCCCTAATCTGCCGACCGCACACCGCCACCACATACATTATCCCTATGTACCCCTAATCTGCTGCCCCTAACATCGCCAACACCTACATAATATTTATTAACCCCTAATCTGCCCCCCCCCCAATGTCGCCGCTACCTTACCTACACTTTTTAACCCCTAATCTGCCGACCGGACCTCGCCACCACTATAATAAATTTATTAACCCCTAAACTGCCTCACTCCCGCCTCAAAAACCCTATAATAAATAGTATTAACCCCTAATCTGCCCTCCCTAACATCGCTGACACCTAACTTCAAGTATTAACCCCTAATCAGCCGACCGGACCTCCCCGCTACTATAATAAATGTATTAACCCCTAAAGCTAAGTCTAACCCTAACCCTAACACCCCCCTAAGTTAAATATAATTTAAATCTAACGAAATAAAATAAATCTTATTAAATAAATTATTCCTATTTAAAGCTAAATACTTACCTGTAAAATAAACCCTAATATAGCTACAATATAAATAATAATTACATTGTAGCTATTTTAGGATTAATATTTATTTTACAGGCAACTTTGTATTTATTTTTACCAGGTACAATAGCTATTAAATAGTTAATAACTATTTAATAGCGACCTAGTTAAAATAATTACAAAACCAGTAAAATAAATCCTTACCTAAGTTACAATTAAACCTAACACTACACTGTCAATAAATTAATTAAATAAACTACCTACAATTATCTACAATTAAATCAACTAAACTAAATTACAACAAAAAAACACTAAATTACAAAAAAACACTAAATTACAAAAAATAAAAAAAGATTACAAGAATTTTAAACTAATTACACCTACTCTAAGCCCCCTAAAAAAATAGCAACGCCCCCCAAAATAAAAAAAATGCCCTACCCTATTCTAAAATAAAAAGTTTACAGCTCTTTTACCTTACCAGCCCTTAAAAGGGCCTTTTGCGGGGCATGCCCCAAAGAAAACAGCTCTTTTGCCTGTAAAAAAACATACAATACAACCCCCCAACATTACAACCCACCACCCACATACCCCTAATCTAACCCAAACCCCCCTTAAAAAACCTAACACTAAGCCCCTGAAGATCTCCCTACCTTATCTTCACCACGCCAGGTATCACCGATCCGTCGAGAAGAGGCTCCGAAATCTGCATCCTATCAGGCAAGAAGAGGTCCAGAAGAGGGTCCGAAGTCTTCATCCTATCCAGCAAGAAGAGGACACCGGCAAACATCATCCAAGCGGCATCTTCTATCTTCATCCATCCAACGAGGAGCGGCTCCATCTTCAAGACCTCCGGCGCGGAACATCCTCTTCTCCCGACGACTAGACGATGAATGAAGGTTCCTTTAAGGGATGTCATCCAAGATGGCGTCCCTCGAATTCCGATTGGCTTATAGGATTCTATCAGCCAATCGGAATTAAGGTAGGAAAAATCTGATTGGCTGATTGAATCAGCCAATCAGATTCAAGTTCAATCCGATTGGCTGATTGGATCAGCCAATCAGATTGAGCTCGCATTCTATTGGCTGTTCCGATCAGCCAATAGAATGCGAGCTCAATCTGATTGGCTGATCCAATCAGCCAATCGGATTGAACTTGAATCTGATTGGCACATTTCCTGAATTCTCCTTTTCCTCTTTCTGATCACTACCTCCTCAATTTCACTCCCACCATCTAACCGTCACACCAAATTCCATAGGAGCATTAAGTCATTAGAACTGCAACATCTCTCAAACCTCTGCTCTCTAACATATCCTCCTTTTCCTGCCCTGACCAATCTGTCACTATACACAAAATGAAGCACAGCAACACAGAGTGTTGAATCAAAGTAATCTTCTTTTATTGCATTTAAATGCAAGGATAACAGCAAAAAAATGGACAATGACGTTTCAACGTAATTATGTTGATACAACATTATTAAAGAGATACTAAACCCAATTTTTTTTATTTCATGATTCATATAGAGCATGCAATTTTAAGCAACTTTCTAATTAACTCCTATTATCAATATACTTCGTTCTCTTGGTATCTTTATTTTATAAAGCAGGAATATAAGCTTAGCGGCCATCCCATTTTTGATTCAGCACCCTGGATATCACTTGCTGATTGGTGGCTACATTTAGCCACCAATCAGCAAGTGCAACTAAGGTACTGAACCAAAAATGGGCTGACTTAAGCTTTTATTCCTGCTTTTGAAATAAAGATACCAAGAAAAACAAAGAAAAATTGATAATACGATTAAATTAGAAAGTTGCTTAAAATTGCATGCTCTATCTGAATCATGAAAGAAAAAGTTTTGGTTTAGTATCCCTTTAAGGGGTAAAACCCGAAATACAGTTGTAGACACTCACAGTGTGCATAGAAATTGGTGCGTGTGCTGGAATATACATCTGTTTTCCTTCAATCTGTCACTATAACTCCACTTTTACATTGACAACTTGGCCCCTACTACCATAGCTCACAAATCTCACACTCATCCCCAGCTCTGGCATACTCCTTTGGCACATTATCTCACTCTTACTGATGACCTACTTACAGCAAAATCTAAGGGCCATTTCTCTCCGTTAATCCTTCTCAATCTGTCTACAGCCTTTGATACTGTTGTCCACCCTTATTTGCTCCAAACTCTCCAATACTTCGGCATTAGTGACACAGACCTTTTGTGGTTCTTCCCCTACCTGTCTAACCATACCTTTTGTGTAGCCTTCTCTGGTGGATCCTCTGACCCTTTACCATTTTTGTTGGGATAACATAAGACTCTGTCCATGGTCCCTTACTCTTCCTAATCTATACTTAAAGGGACAGTTAACACCAGAATTTTTGTTGTTTTAAAAGATATATAATCCCTTTATTACCAATTCCCCAGCTTTGAATAATCAACACAGTTATAATAATACACTTTTTACCTCTGTGATTAACTTGTATCTAAGCATCTTCTGACAAACCCCTGATCACATGAAATTTTATTTATTATCTATTGACTTTCATTTTAGCCAATTAGTGCAGTGTCTGCCACAATTCACGGGCATGCTTACAATGTTATCTATAGGGATTACCTGAACTAGCTCTCCCCTGCTGTGAAAAGCAAATACAAAGCATGTGATTAGAGGCGGCCTTCAAGGGCTTAGAAATTATCATATGAGCCTTCCTAGGTCTAGCTTTCAAGTAAGAATACCAAAAGAACAAAGAAAAATTGGTGATAAAAGTAAATTGGAAAGTTGTTTAAAATTACATGCCCTATTTGAAACATGAAAGGTTTTTTTGGACTTGACTGTCCCTTTAATCTCTAGGTTCCTTAATAAAGTCCCATTGTTTGTATACTGATGACTCCCAAATCTTCCTCTCCATAATAGACCTATCCTTTTCCTTGCTAACTCGTGTCACTGTCTTTCTAATATTTCATCCTGGATATCCTCTCATTACTTTAAGCTAAATCTCTCCAAAATTGAACGCCTTAATTTCATCCCTTCTTCCAAAATCTCTAAACTTTAACTTTCTATATCTGTCATAAACAACGTCATTTGTTCAAGCCGTTTGGTGCCAATAAAGGTGCAAGAATGGGGGGGGGGGTTTATATTGTTTGGTTAATAAGCTCCTTTTGTTTGTCATGATGTACAAGGGATCAGGCATGCAATACTGGATTTTAGTCATACAGGAGTTGTATGTTCCTTTAATATTGAAAAATATGTTATTTTAAATGCTCAAATCCTATAATGTTTTTTTTTGTTAATATTAAATTGTTTATATTAGTTGTTCACATTGGAAATAACAGTATTGAATCCGAATCCAATGTTTTTCCGATACGAATGCCTGCATGGACAAAATTCTAGTCGAACATTTGAAAAAAAAATCAGAAATTAATCTTTCAGACAAAACCATTTTTTCACCTGTGCAAAATTCTAGATAGTAATAATAATTTTCACAGACGATGAAAGGAATTTTCACAGTAACCTCAATATTAAAATAGGATGGCAGACAGTTTTAGTTTTATGAAATGTTTTATCTTGAACATTGTCTTGCACTGAAAAGTATCAAGTATTAGAATAACAAAATAAAAGGCCTGAAAACTCAGCATTCTAAGGCGTATCACTAATTTCTTTTTCCCTGTACAACAGAAAGAAATATAAACAACAGATCAAATTAACTATTTTATTTTTCCCATGTTTGTTTTATTTGTTATCTTTATTTATTTTTGTTTCTGCACATTGATTTTCGTTTTAAAGTTCCAATTACTAGTAGCCAACAGAAAATGTTACCCTGACTCAAAGAACAATTTCCTCTGATGGGAAAAAAATAAAGCCTTACTGATGGTTCAATACCAAAACAAAAGATATGTTTAACCCTTTAAAGACTTAATTGTTTTTTTATAATTGGAAAGAAAATATAAGAATTGTAATTTACAGTGGTCTCTTGTTAAGCTTTATTATAATTTAAATATGTTCCCCTATCCATAAATTAAAAAAAATGCATAAGATGCAACAGTGCATGCATCTTAAATCTTCCTACTGTCCTGAATTGATTTTGCTATTGTGCGACTGCAAGATTTCCATTTTATAAAAAAACAAAAAAACAAAGCTTTATAAGTATACACAAAAAGGGTTTCAATAAATGTATATTGCTTAAAAGAAGCATAGAAAAGGATTATTGCATTGCCGGTAATTGTGTTGTAATCATAGACCTTACTCTTTGTTATTTTCTTGAATAGGAACCTTGCAAGCTTCTGAAATTCTAATTATCTCCTCTCTATGCTGAAAACTGATATTTGATAGGCACATGCACAAAGGGTTCAATTATAAGCTGTATTTCATAGTGTCCTTAAAGGAACACTGTCTCTAATTTATTCAGGACTTGAATTTAAAATTGTATACTAATAGACAGATGCTAATTGTTTTTTGTTTTTTTTAAGTTATCAAGGATACTAATTTTAATGTTAAAAGTTTTCTTTATTGTAATAAGCTTCAAATCACTTGAGACAGGGTAATTAATTTTACCTAGAATTAAACTATATCATGTTTTTTTTTTTTTTAGAATACTTTTATTAAGTTGCATGATGTAGAAGTCTAGTAACATCAGAACAAAACACTGCTAAGTAGCGTTATGGTGTTGCAATAGAAAAACTGAGCAGTAAGAAAGGTAAAACAGATTGTATAATTATTATTATTAATAAGAATAAATCTTATCAAATGCTTTAATATGCTTAGGAAAAAGAGCAATATTGAATATTGCAATTTTTTCTTATGTCTTCTTTTCTAGTAATTTAACTTGGAAAGTAGTGGAATTTCCACTGTCCTCACTCTAACAGTGATTGTTTGATCAATGGAACAGTTAATTTACACAGGAAATGAGATAATATAAAAATAATTAAAAGGCTTTTTAAGGGGTATGTCCCTGTACTGTAAAATTATACAATATTGCTAATAAAACAGTTTTAATACTTTACAAAATGTTTATTATAAAAATGTTTCACTATGTGCAGAAAAATATATTACAATATTCTGTTATTATTTATTTGCCTCATTTTCCTCTTATTTGAGTGTGACAATTGTGGCCTTTCAAATTCCCAAAAGAATTCCAGACTTCCCAACACTGACAATCTGACAATCAAAACATTAACCAGCTTTCCGAGTTAAACACAGCCAAGGTTGATCATTTTCACAATATTCTGTCTCCATTTCAGCACATTGAAAGTGTTACTGAACAGTAATGGCTGCCGATCACAGGAAACCGAATCAATACAGAAATAAAATACAACTGCATTCCAGGCTGCTCAGCGGCTCTCACAAATTGACCAGGCCACTCATCCTTATTCTGCTGGTCAACATTTTCTACTCTTGTCATTCTTCTCTCTTTATCTCTGCATGCTCACTGCTCACTCCGTTAAAACATATAATATTTATTCCAAAATAAACGTAAAAAAAAAACACGGCATCACAAAAATAATAGCTGAACTCAACAAAGTAAGCAGCCAAATGGAAATGGTCTGACCGGTTTCGGTCCTTGCGACCGTAATCATTATTATGTCTACTCTTTATATGGGGTAGATTTATTAAGCAGCGAATGCTGCTTCTTACCACCATCATTTTAGGCTCGCTTAAAACGCAAGTTAAGTAGCAACGGTTGTAAGACCACTGCTCCTTAATTTCCACGCAACCTTTTAAGTGGTGGACTGAAATCATTCCGATCGTATCGTATTGACGCCCCCTGGTAGCTGCCGATTGGCCGCTGGTGAGCAGGGGGCGGCATTGCACAAGCATTTCACTAGAAATGCTTGTGCACTGATAAATGCTGATAGCATATGCTGTCAACATTTAGCAAGGTAGAGCGGACATAATTTGCTACAGCGAATCATGTCCGCTCGACCCTTAGTAAATCTACTACTTAGTGTTAAATATCCCTTTAAGTTTAAAATGTATACACAAATGGAGTTTCCCTAATCCAGGTTTCCTCTAAAAATTTCCATTTTTATAAGACTGTTCATAAGCGTCCTTAAAATTGTTCTTCAAAAGATATACTGCCATTCCTTTTAAAAGGTGGGAAATGTCACCTTTAGAAACAATGAGAATTCTGCTCTGTAATTTCATATCAGCAATAATTGAACACCAGAATTTCAACTAGGTCAAAAAAAAAATCTGGCAATTTCATTTACAGTTTTCATTATGTTCCTATGAAAAGGAAAATGCGGTCTTGTCCGGACAGCTTAAGTAATTGTGAAGAGAAAACTGCATTGTGATTACTACAAAAAGGATTCTGTTTTCATCCATTAGACTTTTCAATTATGTTTTGATTCTTTCACTACAAAGAATAAATGAGAGGAGCACAGGACGGACAAAAGATTGTAATATATTATCTGTGGTCATATGTCAGTATTGACAAAGTACAAAAATGAAATTCAAAAATAGGTGCCAGAGTAAATGAACATTATATTACTAATGCTTCACTACATAAAAACAGAGAATTGAACAGCAGGAAACAAAATGTTTGGTTGTCAACTCCACATTTCAGTCTGTTCAACTTCTGTATAGGATTCTTAAAAGAATATTAACTCAAAATGCATTTCCCCATAAAGTTTTAGATCACATATTTAACAGCAAAAGGGATGTGGTATAAGTTTAATCACTGTATATAGCTTGCCTGTTGTCTCTTGAATATTACTGCACAACATACATATGCACTAAACATTACACTATCATAATTTGTTTGCACTAGCGGAGTGTATAGCCTCCACAAAGAAAAAACAACCAAACAAACAAAATAAATAGTAAATGTCCCAACCTACTAACTCCCTAAATTGCTAGACCCTCCGTCACAAGCCTTCCCTAAAACTCCAGATACCCCACAATAGTAACCCTTACACTACTGGACACTAACCCCAAAAATAAAAATTGTCACAACCCCAACACTAATAACCACTAGATGCCTGTTTCTCCAATGCAGTTAACCCCATAAAGACTTCCTTTTACTACATCCTAAGGAATTCCTCCTAAGGGCTTCCTCAAAAGTATCCATGTACTGTAGGTTCTCTCTTAAAAACCCCTAAACCATGTATTATATAAGAAGCTGAAAACATAAAACCCCCCCTTCATAAAATAAAACACATCAATTGACTGACTGTTGTCTTTACCCCCCCCCCCCCCCCCCAAAAAAAAAAAAAAACCTGAAACAATCTCTTTTTTTTATTTTTGGATTCCACACCACAATTTATCTCAGATATTATTATCTTTATTTGTAATGCAACAGATTCCACAACTCTATACAGGTTGTACCATAAATAAAAACATGACAGGGGGAAGGGGGTAGTAGTCAACAGCCAAAGCATCAGGACACACATCTCTTGAGCTCCTAGTATTCAATTCAATAAAATAGCATTACTTCCAGAGAATTAGCTTCTTTTATAATACTTTTGGCAATATTGATTTATAGTCTACTGGAAAACTTATTTGGGGCATCAAGATCAAATTGCTTCCAAATCAACTCATAACAACAATACAAGCAGAGAGAGTGGCTACCCAACAAAGAAGAGATTACTTAATAACTTTTATACAAATAAGCTTCTGTTTGCACAAGACAATATTCTCTTTGGAAAGGCAGAGAACTTTAAAGACGGAAGACCAGGAAGCAAGATATTACTCACAGAGTAGTTTAATGCAGTGGTGCAAAACGCCATCTTGGATCATGAATACTCCCTTCCACTGCTCACAGTGAGTCACTCTTTCTACACTTTAACATCTACCATTTTAGACGCCATGGCTCCTAATGAAAATTACCATCCCTGGTTTGCCGGGGTAATAAGCAGCCAATCCATACTGCTTGTATTAGCTCACAGGCTTGTTTTGCATAGTTTGTCACACTATCGCTTATCACTGGCATGTTACGCAATTTCATTTCTCTACTTGACATTAATGAACAAGGTCGTATACAGGAGATAAGGACTGCCTTTAGCCCTACACAGAACAACTCTGAAGAAGCTATGAGGGATGAGATTAGCAGTTTAATAACTCCAAATTGCCTAAACCAGATACACAATGGTGATCATAAACTGGAGTGCTATGAGAGGGCAGATAATGGAAGCACCACTCCCAGAAAAAGTACAATACTGTCCTGGGGTCTCCTATACAGAGAGAAGTATGAAATTGCTGTTACAAGGAGTAATCAGTTGTGTAAGGGATGGGGTTGGATGGTCCCTTGGTCCCTAGTTAAGTTGGGATGTCTTCAACATATAACGACCTGACTTACTACTCTCAAGTTTGCAGCTGATTTTATTGTCCTAGATGTATACTATGTTTTGTCTATTAAAAGATGGCTTTTTTTCTGTGCACTCTAAGACAAACACTTTACAAACTTAAAAATTCTTTATTGGTTTTGATCACCTTCATATTATGCTCATTCCATTCTAGCTGCCAACATTTTGGTTGTATAAGTTTTGTGGAGAGACTGTAATTTTCAGGGATACATACTATTTATTTTTGCATAAATAATACTGGCTGTTTAATTTAAAGGGTCATTGTGTATATATATATATATATATACTGTATATATATATATATATATACACACAGTATATATACTACTAGTGGGAAAGTTGCTCCCTTAGAACTCTAATACACCTTTATCTCCACAGGTGGGAGACTCAGTTCCCTTTTCCCTCTCAGCCGGCGAGGGGGAGAGAGGCAATTATGGAGCTGATTGTACCGGAGATGAACAACTTTGAATATTATTGTCTCATATCTGTTTAGCATCATGTAATACTTAATGTAATGCTGAACCTACAAGGCTTCTACACCTGTGGTCGGTGTAAGGGTTGTAACTACACAAAAAGGGTACACAAATCATTTACTTCATCCACTACAGGACAAACATTTATTATTAAACATTTCATAACATGCAAAACCACTAACATCATTTACCTTCTACAGTGCAATTGTAAGATCCAATATTTAGGCCAAACAACCAGGTTTTTAAAAACACGCATACTAGAACATCTCAATAAAATAGAGAAAAAGCACGAAGATCACGGTGTACCCCTTCATTGTAATTCCTGTCAAGATTTCAACAAAAATCATTTCCTCGGGTTGGGTATAGAAAGAGTGTCTACCTACTGGAGGGGGGGGGGGGGGGGGAAGCTGGAAAAAGAACTAGACAGAAGGGAACTTTGGTGGATTCACACTATGAGAACCTACAACCAATGGGGTCTACACAAGGACATTAGGATAGCAGCCTTTATCTAACATATCAATTATATCACTATTAATTTAATACACTATTTTTGACACATTATTAAATTAATGCTACACTTATAAACTATTAGGTACATTTAGGTATCTCATCAACACTTCACATATACCATTCACACTTATGTTATATTTTAGGATTAAATTAATATTTAAGACATCACATTCACATTTAAGATATCACATTTTATTTCTTTTTATTCATTTTTTTATTTCTTTTTATTCATTTCATTATTAATAATAATGTATTAGTATAGGGACTTTCTATAGTAAATTAGCACAATACAATTTTCACTATTCAAATGTTGCACATATCTATTTATTTTTATTATTTCTTATGTTAGAGACAATATTTGAAATTTCCTTAAACAAAATATTTATTTATAATCATGTTACTAGATTTGTGGGCTCTCACCATGAAATTTCCTTAAACAAAATATTTATTTATAATCATGCTACTAGATTTGTGGGCTCTCACCATGCAATTTCCTTAAAAAAAATATTTTTTTATAATCATGCTACTAGATTTGTGGGCTCTCATCATGATTCATATAAATGCACATAAATGTATTCTTTCCTGCTATGGAAGTTACATACGGCTATTTCATTTGTTTGGGTAGGCACAACCATCTCAATCTTGATATTTTGTTTTTATGTATTGTCCCTTTAATTAGGAGACGTATAAGTTGTAATTTTTTCACATTATTATAGTTAGTGCCTCTGAATATATATATTGGGGTTTTCCCAAATCAGGTATTCATCTTCATATGGTCCCACAATGAATGTAATCTATACACATAATACCTCTACAGGGAGTGCAGAATTATTAGGCAAATGAGTATTTTGACCACATCATCCTCTTTATGCATGTTGTCTTACTCCAAGCTGTATAGGCTCGAAAGCCTACTACCAATTAAGCATATTAGGTGATGTGCATCTCTGTAATGAGAAGGGGTGTGGTCTAATGACATCAACACCCTATATCAGGTGTGCATAATTATTAGGCAACTTCCTTTCCTTTGGCAAAATAGGTCAAAAGAAGGACTTGACAGGCTCAGAAAAGTCAAAAATAGTGAGATATCTTGCAGAGGGATGCAGCACTCTTAAAACTGCAAAGCTTCTGAAGCGTGATCATCGAACAATCAAGCATTTCATTCAAAATAGTCAACAGGGTCGCAAGAAGCGTGTGGAAAATCCAAGGCGCAAAATAACTGCCCATGAACTGAGAAAAGTCAAGCGTGCAGCTGCCAAGATGCCACTTGCCACCAGTTTGGCCATATTTCAGAGCTGCAACATCACTGGAGTGCCAAAAAGCACAAGGTGTGCAATACTCAGAGACATGGCCAAGGTAAGAAAGGCTGAAAGACGACCACCACTGAACAAGACACACAAGCTGAAACGTCAAGACTGGGCCAAGAAATATCTGAAGACTGATTTTTGTAAGGTTTTATGGACTGATGAAATGAGAGTGAGTCTTGATGGGCCAGATGGATGGGCCCGTGGCTGGATTGGTAAAGGGCAGAGAGCTGAGTCCGACTCAGACGCCAGCAAGGTGGAGGTGGAGTACTGGTTTGGGCTGGTATCATCAAAGATGAACTTGTGGGGCCTTTTTGGGTTGAGGATGGAGTCAAGCTCAACTCCCAGTCCTACTGCCAGTTTCTGGAAGACACCTTCTTCAAGCAGTGGTACAGGAAGAAGTCTGCATCCTTCAAGAAAAACATGATTTTCATGCAGGACAATGCTCCATCACACGCGTCCAAGTACTCCACAGCGTGGCTGGCAAGAAAGGGTATAAAAGAAGAAAATCTAATGACATGGCCTCCTTGTTCACCTGATCTGAACCCCATTGAGAACCTGTGGTCCATCATCAAATGTGAGATTTACAAGGAGGGAAAACAGTACACCTCTCTGAACAGTGTCTGGGAGGCTGCGGTTGCTGCTGCACGCAATGTTGATGGTTAACAGATCAAAACACTGACAGAATCCATGGATGGCAGGCTTTTGAGTGTCCTTGCAAAGAAAGGTGGCTATATTGGTCACTGATTTGTTTTTGTTTTGTTTTTGAATGTCAGAAATGTATATTTGTGAATGTTGAGATGTTATATTGGTTTCACTGGTAAAAATAAATAATTGAAATGGGTATATATTTGTTTTTTGTTAAGTTGCCTAATAATTATGCACAGTAATAGTCACCTGCACACACAGATATCCCCCTAAAATAGCTATAACTAAAACAAACTAAAAACTACTTCCAAAACTATTCAGCTTTGATATTAATGAGTTTTTTGGGTTCATTGAGAACATGGTTGTTGTTCAATAATAAAATTAATCCTCAAAAATACAACTTGCCTAATAATTCTGCACTCCCTGTATATGAGATGTAATAACATTGTGACAGCGATCATAATTTTTTTAAACCCACAACAGTTAACGTCACTGTCAGTATATATTGGGCTTTTGCAAATCAGGCACTTTACTTTATATGGTCCTACAATACTCATAATTCAGACGTAGAATATCTCTACATGAGAAGTAATAATATCGTGACAGTTTAATAGAATATTGACCCCCCTTTTTTGTAATATGAATGTGCCGTACGGATCCCCTTTTGAAATGTGAATGTAGCATGTCACAAATGTTTCAGATTCATTCTGAAGAGCAAATACTGGTCACTTTTTTCCTGCTTTTGTTTCAGAATTATTTATCTTGTTTTATTGGCTGAGATGTATGTCTGATGTCATTCGGGACACTCCCTCTATTAGTACACAGAACTTTGACTCTTCTGGATTGATGCTTTCACCCTTGGATTACAGCCGTCCTCTGATTGGACAAGAAAAGCACATGACCACAGATCGGACCTGAAAAGGAACTGTTACACAACGGACTACTCGATTGAGGACTTTATACTACTGTCTGTTCATTGGTCCAAATATCCAAGTAGTGTTTTGATTGGTTAAATAACGTATCAATACTAAACTAAGACACAAAAACAGGAGAAAATGACAGCGCTACACTGAATCAGGTGGGGCACCAGTAGAACTTCCCCTTTAAAAAAATAATCAAAAAGTAAAAACGGGGTGTATCTAATATCTGTTTCTCAGAAGACACACAACCACTCCCCTATAGTATAAACATATGGGACATAAATACAATCACCGACGTACACAACAGATATGTGAAAATACAACAGTCCCAAAATAAAACAGTCCCAAAACCGTAGCTGGTTTAAGTCCCACAAAAAGCATATAGACTGATTGTAGCAGGATTGGTGTGTTAACTTAGCTGAACCAGATGGAGGCAAAGTTTGTTCAGTAAATGTGCATACACGGCAAATCCGACGTGGTAATGTCCAGTTGGTCTGATGGAATATATGCTGAAGGATCCTTACAGGAGCAGTTGATGAATCACGGAACTCCAGCTATGTGTATCCCGTTGCAGCAAGCTGTATAAGAAATGACAAGAAGAAAACAGCGCATCCACGAATCACAGCAGCGTTTATTCAGGTAAATGACACACACAGAAAATTGCACACTTACAAGATGACAGTAATGTATGAGCGGTAATGCCCTCTGGCTAGTTGTCTTTCGCCTGTAGCAAATCTCAGCGGGAACACCTCAGAAGCCTCTATTTTTAAACTTTGATGGTTTTTTAACGATTTTCTTTAAAATATATTTTTCTTCATTTTTATTTTCAGGAATAGTTTATTATTGATGCGTATATATAGTATTAAAAATTTTATGAAGTTTTTGTGAGTCCAATTTCCTGTGTTCAACAGGGAATTGGAACTAATTGTTCACCTGTATATAAACCAGCCCTGTAGCCACAGCAAACACGCTCAATACTTGGTTTTACTTACCTGTTTTACTTGTTTTAATGTATACTCTTGATAAAGACGTGTAATACGTTGAAATGCGTTGAGCAAATAAAACCTTTTATCCTTTGATGAAAGATTGTCAAGATCTTGTTTTGCTGTGCTGAGCTGGAATCTCCTTATTTATGGAGTAAGTTTCTACATTTTTTTTCAATTATACACTGGATACTTTTGTCATTTGGGTCTCTATTCATTTATAGTCCACTTTTGGATAAACCTGAAAATTCAGTATTTGACTCCAGGAACCTGTGGACTCTTGCCATCTGACGCTACGTTCCCTTTCAGCTGTAAAGATTCATCTTATGGAGTGAGTATACTGCACCCATATTAATTGGCTTCAATATATGCATCAAGCCTTTTTTCTCTTCACTTACTAGAGAAAATCATTCAATAGACCAGCGCTATCTACTACTACTATCTATCTATACACAGTCAATGGAGAGTATCAGTTCTTAGTTCATTTGTACAGAATATTGTGTGTTTTTTCCATCTTGCACCTCTGTATATTGTCTTCCTTTAATACTTAATGTAAACCTGATATTTTGTATCTTAGTAGTATGTTGGCAGATGTACCTCCATACCTCTATACATCTCCCAAAAGAAGCTCCCACATTACTTTATATACATTCCCTTTGCTGTTGAGACTTATGAAGGTAAGAGCACCTATTTGATCTAGTCTTCTAAAGTTTGAGTAATACATGCTGTTATTACACCAATTGGCAGGTGACAAAGAGTAACCATTCACATTGCTAGATTTCCTCCTTCAAGTTATCTATTTTCACCTGGTTCCATGAGTGGCCCTCTGAAGTCTGGGAGGAATTTATATTACTTAAAAGGAGGTTTTATTCCTATATGTTCTTTTACATTGCATATTTTAGAACTTCTATCTTTTTAAATAATATATTTCCTTGTGCATAGAAACTTTATAATTGTGTACCTTGTAATATTCTGATATTAATCGGTATACCAGTTATCATTTTGATTGAACTCTTGTTTAATGCTGTACCTTCTAACAATCTCAATAGAACTGTATATTTATTTATATAAATATATATATATATATACATACAAATATATATACACACATATATACATACACATATAAATACACACACACACACATATATATATATACATACATAAACACACACACGCACGTGTGTGTGTATATATATATATATATATATATATACACACATACAGTATGTACACATACACATATATATATATATATATATATATATATATATATATATATATACACATGTGCACACACACACACATATATATATTTATATATATATATATATAGATATATATGTACACACACATATATGTGCGCACACACACACACATATATATTTATATATATATATATAGATATATATGTACACACACATATATGTGCGCACACACACACATATATATATATATATATATACCCACATAAATATATACCATGTGGACAGACTATTGGCTGGTTCTTTAGGTTGATATCCTCTGCTGTAATCCTTGGAGGGGGTCAATATTAATGATGGGATTAGTCAAATGTGTAATATGGGACAATTTATACGGTATTACCTGCTTTGCTCATTCCATTATAAGTAAATAGAGATGCTTAGATTATAACAGTAAATAAGGCCATAGGTTTGCCCATCTTTCCAATAAAGTGTACACACTCAAATTATTTAATGCAAATAGTAAATGATATTCGGTACATACAGTGCCCTCCACTAATATTGGCATCCTTGTTATATATGAGCAAGGAAGGCTGTGAAAAATTGTCTTTATTGTTTTAACCTTTTGATCTTTTGTTAAAAAAAAATAATACTCTGCTCTCATGGATATCAAACAATTGCAAACACAACACAGGTGTATCCAAAAAAAAAAAAAAACTTTCTTAAATATATGTGTGGCACATTTATTGGTACCCTTTTAGTCAATACTTTGTGCTGCCTCCCTTTGCCAAGATAACAGCTCTGAGTCTTCTCCTATAATGCCTGATGAAGTTGGAGAAGACATGGCAAGGGATCTGAGACCATTCCTCCATAAAGAATCTTTCCAGATCCTTCAATTTTTGAGGTCACCGCTGGTGGACTCTCCTCTTCAGTTCACTCCATAGGTTTTCTATGGGGTTCAAGTTAGTTAGTTGGACTGGGATGGCCATGACAGGACCTTGATTTTGTGGTCAGTAAACCATTTTTGTATTGATTTTGATGTATGTTTTGGATCATTGTCCTGCTGGTAGATCCAACCACGGCCCATTTTAAGCTTTATGGCAAAGTCAGTCAGGTGTTCATTTAATATCTGTTGATATTTGATAGAGTCCATGATGCCATGTATCATTAGGAAATTTCCAGGTCCTCTGGCAGAAAAACAGCCCCAAAACATTAAAGAACAACCACCATATTTAACCGTGGACATGAGTTACTTTTACATATGGCTACCTCTCTAGGGCTCCAAACCCACCTCTGGTGTTTATTGTCATAAAGCTCCATTTTGGTTTCACCTGATCATAGAACCCGATCCCATTTGAAATTTAATAGTGTCTGGTAAACTGAAGATGCTACAGTTTTTTTTTGGATTAGAGTAGAGGATTTTTTTTAGACCATTCCAAACAACTTGTGGTGATGTAGGTTACATTGTATTATAGTTTTGGAGACTTTCTCACCCCAAGACGCAACTAACCTCTGCAATTTTCCTGCTTTGATCCGTAGAGATATTTTGGTCTCAGTGGTCACAGTGCATTGAGACAATATAGACTTGTGTCCTCTTCCAGGTTGATTCATAGCATTTCCAGTTGACTAAAACTTCTTAAAGGGACACGCAAGTCAAACACTTTTATGATTCAGAAAGCACATGCAGTTGTAAGACACTTTCCAATTTATTTCCATTATTAAATTTTGCACAGTCTTTTTATATACACACTTTCTGAGGAACAAGCTCCTACTGAGCATATGCAAAAGCTCACAGGGTATATGTATACTAGTCTTTGATAGTCACATTATGCAAGGGTTTGGAAATGTGAGGAAAAAATTGTTTATTATGCAATTCTATTGCATTGAGTAGTGCTTTAGTTATTGCCCTGATGGTGGAAATGGACATTTTCAATACTTTTGCTATTTTCTTATAGATACATCCCATTTTGTGAAGCTCAAAAACCTTTTGCTGCACATCACAGCCATATTCATTGGTCTTAGCCATTGTGATGCATGACTAAGGGAATTTGGCCTATGTGTTACCTGTGAAACAGGAAGTCATGGTTGTTCTAAGTCACTCAGGTGTAATAAAAAAAAAATCAATGGGAATATACTTCAAATATATTTTTCTCATATGAATTCATAGGGGTGCCAATAATTGTGCCATGCATATATTTAACAAAGTTTTTTTTTTTTATATATAAACCTGTGTTGTGTTTGCAATTATTTGATATCCATGAGAGCAGTTTATTTTTGTGTATTTTTTTAACAGTATATTAAACAATAAAGACAAATTTGCAAAGCCTTCTTTGCTCATATTTACCAAGTGTGCTAATATTAGTGGATGGCACTGTACATTGTATAATGTGATATCACATGCTCTTTATTTTGCATGAGTTTGCTCTAATTAGTGTGCCATGTATTAATACTAATTAATCTAATGTAATCTTGCTCAATATATGTTATTATGTGTAATAAATATAACATATATTACAGCATTTGGCAACAAGTCCCAGATACCACATCAAGGCATTTTACAAACAGGTGCAAAGGAGCAAATCACAGCAATTTCTAATCCACCCTATACAATTTCAAACACAGAGCTGGATTGCACTCTCAATCCATTGTGGGTACACATCCAATGCCACTCACAGCTCTGGCTGTACACCTGGCACTCACAGAAAACTGGGTTTACATATAGTTACTCAGTCAGTTAAACCCAGCCTGTGTGAGATAGTGAGAAATCACATAAATATCACACACACAATACACAGGATAGCCAGCACTTGCATAGATGCACACAGCTAGATGTAACAAAAAATGCATTGTTAGGATCATTAAGAGCTTTTATCTGCTTCTCCTCAGACCTACTTTGTTTATTATCTTGAGTCCCTAATTGAATTTTTTTAGATTGAGAGCAACAAATTGTCGTAATTATACCTGATTCATGTTAACATTTGCTGTAATTTAAAGATAGAAAAATAGTTGAATAATAGTCATGAAGATGGGTTTCAGTAGTCATTACACACGTCTGTGGTAGTTTTTCAATGTAAGTAGGAATGTTTACACTATTGGGGTATGGTTATCCCAATTGCTTCAATTAGAATTAATGTGCAGTCTAGTATAATTAGTTAAACATTTCTGTATATATGGAGATTGTAATCTGAGAACAATGTAACAAAATACTATGAAGGTGCATTGGACAATTGAGTTTTTCATGGAATTTTTGTCATTAGCGATGATGATGATGTATGGTCATTGGTGATGTCATCCATGCTGGACACTATATTGTAAAAGCAAAATGTACCTGGGGAAAACCAACCAATATTACTGCACTTGATGCTAGGAATAGTCCAGTATAGGAACTTTGGAGAAGGCACCCCTAAAGTTTTTGTTTTCTATTGTGCTAACTAGTTACATTTCACAATATTTTGAAAAATAAATAAAGCTAGAGATACTTTCATATAAAAGATAAAAAATTTGAAATAATTAGGGGTCTCACAAACCTCCTGTTATGTGTATATTTAAAAAATGCAAAAAATGTTGGATGCACCAAAAATCTATATTATTGTGGTAGAAACAATATATATGTGTAAATATGAATAAAACATTGATGATATCACCTAAAAAGAAACACAAAGCCTATAAAAAATCAAACAATGAATAAATGTAAAATTTGCAGTGCAAAAAGTGCAGTGAAAACAAATATATAAATATATAATAAAACAGAAGTGAGAGAAAAATCTCATATACAACTACATATACTAATGTAATAAGAAATGTGAAAAGTCCCCAAGTATTCAAAGGATTCCAAAACTCTTCACAAACATAGCGGCAGTACACTCCTTCCAAAACTTGATGGTAAGCCAAGTGAGATAAATCTAAAAGATTGCAAAAAAAGAAGGCACCACAATAGTGCACAATCAGTGTGATAGGTAACACACACAGATACCATCATACTCACAAAGTATCAAGCACTTGAGAAGTGCTACACCCGCCTACTGGACCCTTAAGAGCCGTCCAGATAGCTCTCCCTCTGGCAAAACATTTGATCAGCTGAACACCCTCACTGGATCTGCAGGTCTTTGGTAGCAGTCTCTTGAGGTGATATGTAATGCTCTGGTGGGGAAATGACAGCAAGGCTCAACTGGAGAGAACCTAGACAATAATATATCACAAATCTGAATAGAGTGATATGACTGTGAAATTAAAAGTCGTGATAAAAAGTCTATTATAAAAATATAGACTTTATTAAAAGTATAACACAACGCGTTTCTCGGTCGTCAGTGACCTAGACAATAATATATCACAAATCTGTATAGAGTGATATGACTGTGAAATTAAAAGATGTGATAAAAAGTCTATTATAAAAAATATAGACTTTATTAAACGTATAACACAACACGTTTCTCAGTCGTCAGTGACTGTTTCTTCAGGTGTATATACAATAAAAAACACAAACAACTTTTAAGCCCTGATCGGCGTCTCATAAAATTAAGTGCGCATGCGCAAAGGTTACTTACTTGAAAAAGATAACGTCAGAAATGACACACTGTGTCCTGATTGGTCCCATATCGACCAATGAAAAAATGGGTAGTTAGTTACACACCCCTTATGAAAATTTGTTAATAATGCATATGGCATACAGCAATTAGGGATATTAATCAGTGCACAAGTTATCGTACATGGAGAAGACTATTGTGCAACTAGATAAAAAATATAATATATAAAAAAAATGTAAAAAAATATATACAAAATTCTATAGAGTGATCCTTCGCATACTGCACCTTAAAAACTCATCTAAAAACAATGCAAAATGTATGTATATGGTTGAATATATGCAAACATATTGCTAATATGAAATGTATATTAAAACAATAGTTGACAAAATGCTGAGCATACAGGTATTATTCAAAAACTCGCTAGAAAGCAATGAATAATGAGGATTATACGGTTCACAAAAACATACATATATGTTGTCTTTAATTTCCATATCCAAAAAGTTTCCCTTTGTCTTGCTCCTCCTCTTCACAGAGCCTTGGCCGCGATAAGTCTCCTCTTAGCGTGGCCAAGACTTTGTGAAGAAGAGGAGCAGGTTAGCGTGGCTCTCCAGCGTGCTTAGGTAACTATTGAAAATGAATGAATAATGACGAATTTGGCATTATTCCTATGTTTTCTTTAAATTTTGTGCTGCATCTTCCGGTGGGAGGCATTCCAAGTTGGCAGCAACAGGCTGAAGCTCTGTGGAGACTACGTTTAAATTATCATCTTACTGCCGCAATTCTTGGACATCCACTCCTCCCTTGGCAGAACTCGTGCCTGGGAACCATAGTGGATTGAGACTATAGCATCTTCTCAACCCCGGAAGGCATTTATCCAAGAAGGATTTTCCCAGTCACGCTAGGGGAACCTATTTGCCGCCACCGCTATATACTCATAGCCTGTTGAAGCAAATATGCTTGCTAACGCAGACATTATTAAAGAGCTAAGGGCAGTGTTTACCCCGCTGCTGGATGGTCTGCTGGACACCTGCTTGGCGCTCTGCGAAGAAGTACAGAAGGCAGCAGTTGTGACCCGGCAGAGACCAGACGCATGTGAGACTGGTAAGGGACGCACCTTGACTGATCACCCGACATGCTGTATCTCAGCACAACAGGCTAAATACCCAGGGGGATCTGTATCAGCCTATCGTTACTATTATACAGACACCTATTTCTCTTACTCAATGGGAATCAGAGCTCCAGAGGACGACATGTGTGCAATGTACGGCACTACTGTGGGGGACTCTCCCTGGAAATCATGGCGGACATCTGCTTTGGAATCACCTACGTCATTCTGCTATCTGCGGGTGAGCCAAGAATGCAAGCCATCTGATCTGACTGAGTCGACAGTGAATAGAAATTCAGAATCTGGCGACACTGAAACCTCACACATATTTCCTATAAAGATCGGTAGTGTTCATATCTTGCTGCCCCTCGAGGAGAATGAACCATGGCCTAGCTGGTGTAACGTATGGCGAATCATCCCTATAGCAGTTATATTACGTGGATTATCACTTCCAGCAGGTATTGGGTGAACACTTGTCCTGGCAGTCTATATTTGATAGGGACTCATAACTTAATGACATTTCGTCTTGAATCCAGTCATAACACAATAAACGTATGGTGACTGACTAAACTGTGTGTGAAACTTCACATGGAGACTCAGGCATCATGGAGCTCACTTATCTATAGGCTACATTTAATCCACACATTTGCACTATGGACTGCTGTTCACCCTTTGGTCTAAATTACACGCTTTTAGTCTTTTATGGTATTGGCCGAATTTTTATTTTGTTTTGATTTATGCAGTTTGTCCTATTTAGTAGCGGCTTAGTGGAACCTGAGCATTTTGCCAAAGCTGCTTATTCTGTTCTATAGCATTGCAATACATATCTCACTGTATATACACGGACACCTACTTGTGACATGTGGAGTCCTTTACTTACAAACTGTGTTCTTGGGGGTTGGGGGATGGGGGCAGACACCTGTTCTATATATACTCTTCTATATTTTGCACTCCTTTGCTGACTCCATTAATGTGTCTGCGGACAGATGTTAACGCTCCCAAATTTATATCTTGCTTGAGGATGTATGGACACTAGCTAGACAAAGTGAATAACGACCAATTTAGCCTGCCCATGCTTCACTAGCTTATATGTCTATAAGACAACTAAACTCATGATTAGATATGTGAGAATTTAAGCACCGGCAAATTAATTCCTGCATCTGAAATATAGGTTAGTGACAGTAAGACTGCCAATATATCTGCACATTTGTCTCATCTGGGTTGTTGGGGTTGGTTTATAGGTTTAGTGTAGCGAGTTTTATTTTATATTATATTATATTAATTTATTTTATTGTTTTATTCTGTGTGGCTGGATGTGGTGTATGTTCTCTGTTCTTGTGGATAGGGGCAGCCAGCCAGTTGTTCTATACATATACCCTATTACATTCTGCACTACTATGTCAATAAATGTTCATATCCGGTGGTGGAACCATATCGGGCCTGACCAGCTGACTCTAACATATCCACAACCTCTCATAGAAGATCTCTGCCTCATAGCCGACTTGTTAACTTATCGAACATTAACCCTCCTATTGACAATGACGGGTAATTGCTGCTTTGTCGTTGACTCCTCCAGGGAATCTTAGGACAGATGATCACATTTCTAAATGTATATCCTCTCTGAGGGAATATAACTCTTAACTTGACAAAGCCCATGCTTAAATAGTTGGTATGCCTACAAGACACTGAAACCTATGATTTGATATGAGAGAGTCAATCTTATTAAAAATTCCCGGGGAATACGGCCCCCTTTATGGTCATCTTTATATAGGATCTTTGGTAATTTCCCCGTTAATTAATTACTTTGAGCTTACCCCAGAGCTTCACCATATATTAACACATAGATCCTGTCGTATAACCTGAACACTGGCAAATCATTTCATTTCATACATGTGTGACACAAATTACTGACATTACGACTGACAATATATCTACACAACTGACTGATCTGTATGGTGTGGTTTTGTTTATATGTTTAGTTTACGGAATTTTATTGTTTTGTTCTGTGTTGTGTGGTTGGTTATGGTGTGTGTTATTGTATTAAAAATAAAAACAAGGAAGCGCAGGTGCAACAAGAAGTAATAATTAACTAAACTTGACATACCCCCCATTGCATGGATTAGTCCAGGTTATAATAGTACTCTGTATACACGCTTGCAGTTCACATGTGTTATACTTTAGGAAAGTTTATGGTACTACTATGTATTTTCTAAAGGCCAATATGTTACTTTAGATGTTGTATCGTTATCTCACATGCTATGTTCATTCCATAATATGAAATCTCCTGTTGCTGTAACCTGGCATGTCAGTATATGCACTTAATTAATTGTACCTGTGTGTTTTCCTCAATAAAAAGAATTAAAAAAAAAAAAAATTGTGCTGCATTAATTCAGATATTTGTCTCGTTAAAATGAGATGCATATCCGTGTTTTGTTAACAAATGTACATTCATAACTAAATGAATTCACATGTCTATTAAATATACCCATAAGAGATAGCAAAAGAAGAAGGTGCCAGAATAGTATACAATTAGTGTGATAGGTAACACACACAAGCCGATACCATCATACTCACAGAGTATCAAGCACTTGAGAACTGCTACATCCACCTACTGGACCCTTAAGAGCCGTCCAGATAGCTCTCCCTCCGGCAAAAAACTCAATCAGCTAAACACCCTCACTGGATCTGCAGGTCTCTGGTAGCAGCCTCTTGAAGTGATGTGTAATGATTTGGTGGGGATAATGACAACAAGGCTCGACTGGAGAGAGCCTAGACAATAATATATCACAAATCTGTATAGAGTGACATGACTGTGAAATTGAAAGTTGTGATAAAAAGTCTACTATAAAAATAGACTTTATTAAAAGTATAACACAGCGCGTTTCTTAGTCGTCAGTGACCGTTTCTTCAGATGTATATACAATAAAAAACACACACGACTTTTAAGCCCTGATCGGCATGCACTTAAAAAAATCACTTGAAAAAGATAACGCCAGCAATGACACACCCCTTATGAAAATTTGTTAATAATGCATATGGCATACAGCAATTAGGGATATTAATCAGTGCACAAGTTATCGTACATGTAGAAGACTATTGTGCAACTAGATAAAAAAATATAATATATAAAAAAAAATTAAAAAATATATACAAAATTCTATAGAGTGATCCTTCACATACTGCACCTTAAAAACTCATCTAAAAACAATGCAATATGTATGTAACTGTAACTCTAAATATGACCTTATTAACTTTTGGGAATAAACAGATACCATTTTTCCACTGTTCTCTCCTCTTTCATCCATTCTCTAATCCTCTTTTTCAACTGTGTTTTCATCCCTTTTACATCATCATGTAGCTATCCATAATTATAGGTTTACATCTGTTGGTTATCATTATGCACACTACGATTATCCATATTATTACTTACAGATAATTTTTGCCACAGCCCTTGTCCCAATAATATATTGGCTAACTTGTAATTATCATATTACACCACTTGTGCATTTCATGATCTTTAGTATGTATATATATATATATATATATATATATATATATATATATATATATATTCTGTATCTTTTGTATTGATATATGCATTTACTGTCACTTATTTATTTTGCCCCTTTCTCACCCCTATCTTATATTATTTATTATGTATATTAAGTTTTTTCAGCTTTGTCAGGCATATAGGGTTAACTTCTCTGCTTTTTGTTTTGTAACATAGGCGTGTTTTGCTTTTATGTCTTAATCCAATCAGCATGAAGTGTACTGTTTTTAAACCATCTCACAACTGTGACACCTTAGGCTATGATTACGGCTGAGCGCCGAAACATGTAAGCCATTTGGTGTCTCACCTATCTTACTTTTTGCACCCCACCTGTTGCCCCTGAACACAACTTTTAAACTTTTTTGTCAATAAAGAATATTTTTATCTATTCTATATTGGGATCCGCTGCCTCTTCTCTTGTCCTGTAACTGTAAGATCAGTCCATTTTTGGGAAAACCAGGTTTTTATAAATGCAACAGACACAATTGTGGTCTATGTGCCTACACATATGGAAATAGGACAAGTTTTAGTTCTTTTGCCACCAAAGAGAAATTCAAAATCAAATCTCATTTTACCTGTGACTCTTCCTTTGTAGTTTATTTGCTTGAATGCAAATGTGGCATTCAATATATAGAGAGGACTGATGGGGTGAACATACTAGAAATCTCAAAAAAACAATAATCAATCACAGTGTACCTAGACATGGGGCTCGCTGTCATAATGGTCAAACAGATATTTTTAGTATCTTTCCAATTGAACAGATTTCCCATAAGTGGGGTAGAAATAGATTTGTCCATTAAAGACAAAGGGAAACATTTTGGATATGAAAATTAAAGACCCTTTAATCCCTTTGGCTTGAATGAACATCGATATAACGGATTTCAATTGATCACATTCAATTGATTTCATATAGTTTGTTATTATTATATAGGTTTTGTATTTGCATTTTTTAGTTAATTCATTTGTGTATATTATTTTTCTTATGATATTGGTCGATGATAATAATTCTTATTTATATTTATTATTATTTTATTTTTTTTAGTATCATTTTTGTATTATTGACTAATATGGTTTTTTATATCTAGAGTAGGAGAGAGAATATACATTTGTTGTCAGATTTGTGAAAACACCATATATGTATGTTTTTGTGAACCGTATAATCCTCATTATTCATTGCTTTCTATCGAGTTTTACCCATACGCTCAGCATTTTGTCAACTATTGTTTTAATATACATTTCATATTAGCAATATGTTTGTATATATTCAACCATATACATATATTTTGAATTGTCTTTAGATGAGTTTTTAAGGTGCCATATGAGAAGGATTCCGCTATAGAATTTTGTATATATTTTTTGCATTTTTTTTATATATTATATTTGTTATGTATTTGCACAATAGTCTTCTCCATGCACAATAACATGTACACTGATTAATATCCCTAATCGCTGTATGCCATATGCATTATTAACAAATTTTCATAAGGGGTGTGTAACTACCTACCCATTTTTTCATTGGTCGATATGGGACCAATCAGGGCACAGTGTGTCATTGCTGACGTTATCTTTTTCAAGTGATTTTTTTAAGTGCATGCGCACTTAATTTTATGAGATGCCGATCAGGGCTTAAAAGTCATGTGTGTTTTTTATTGTATATACACCTGAAGAAACGGTCACTGACGACTAAGAAACGCGTTGTGTTATACTTTTAATAAAGTCTATATTTTTATAGTAGACTTTTTATCACGACTTTCAATTTCACAGTCATGTCACTCTATACAGATTTGTGATATATTATTGTCTAGGCTCTCTCCAGTCGAGCCTTGTTGTCATTATCCCCACCAAATCATTACACATCACTTCAAGAGGCTGCTAAGAGAGACCTGCAGATCCAGTGAGGGTGTTTAGCTGATTGAGTTTTTTGCCGGAGGGAGAGCTATCTGGACGGCTCTTAAGGGTCCAGTAAGTGGATGTAGCAGTTCTCAAGTGCTTGATACTCTGTTAGTATGATGGTATCTGTGTGTGTGTTACCTATCACACTAATTGTGCACTTTTCTGGCACCTTCTTCTTTTGCTATCTCTTATGTGTATATTTAATAGACATGTGAATTCATTTAGTTATGAATGTACATTTGTTATCAAAACACGGATATGCGTCTCATTTTAACGAGACAAATATCAGAATTAATGCAGCACAAAATTTAAAGAAAACATAGGAATAATGCCAAATTCGTCATTATTCATTCATTTTCTTTAAATAGTTAACAATAGTTACCTAAGCACGCTGGAGAGCCACGCTAACCTGCTCCTCTTCTTCACAGAGTCTTGGCCACGCTAAGAGGAGACTTATCACGGCCAAGGCTCTGTGAAGAGGAGGAGCAGGTTAGGGCGGCTCTCCAGCATGCTTAGCTAAGCATTTTAGTTGCTACATGTGAACTTTTTCACCTTTAGCAGTAAAACATGTTCATTTGTTTAATAAAAATTAATGTAAATAATTCCATGAATGGCCGGTATTCGTTTAGTTTAAAACAAAATGAATGCAGAACAGCACAGCACTAAATATTGAAAATACAAAGTATTTTGAATATTCAGAATGAAAGATTCAACCAAACCAAAACATTTTCACATCCCTAATATTTCATCAACTGGGTTTTAGGTTAAGGGGGTCAAGATAAAAAAGAGCATTCTGTTATCTCAAATGCCCATACATAGTTAGGTCAAAATTCAGTTAAATACACTGTGTGCAGAATTATTAGGCAAATGAGTATTTTGACCACATCATCCTCTGTATGCATGTTGTCTTACTCCAAGCTGTATAGGCTCGAAAGCCTACTACCAATTAAGCATATTAGGTGATGTGCATCTCTGTAATGAGAAGGGGTGTGGTCTAATGACATCAACACCCTATATCAGGTGTGCATAATTATTAGGCAACTTCCTTTCCTTTGGCAAAATGTGTCAAAAGAAGGACTTGACAGGCTCAGAAAAGTCAAAAATAGTGAGATATCTTGCAGAGGGATGCAGCACTCTTAAAATTGCAAAGCTTCTGAAGCGTGATCAACGAACAATCAAGCGTTTCATTCAAAATAGTCAACAGGGTCGCAAGAAGCGTGTGGAAAAACCAAGGCGCAAAATAACTGCCCATGAACTGAGAAAAGTCAAACGTGCAGCTGCCAAGATGCCACTTGCCACCAGTTTGGCCATATTTCAGAGCTGCAACATCACTGGAGTGCTCAAAAGCACAAGGTGTGCAATACTCAGAGACATGGCCAAGGTAAGAAAGGCTGAAAGACGACCACAACTGAACAAGACACACAAGCTGAAACGTCAAGACTGGGCCAAGAAATATCTCAAGACTGATTTTACTAAGGTTTTATGGACTGATGAAATGAGAGTGAATCTTGATGGGCCAGATGGATGGGCCCGTGGCTGGATTGGTAAAGGGCAGAGAGCTCCAGTCCGACTCAGACGCCAGCAAGGTGGAGGTGGAGTACTGGTTTGGGCTGGTATCATCAAAGATGAGCTTGTGGGGCCTTTTCGGGTTGAGGATGGAGTCAAGCTCAACTCCCAGTCCTACTGCCAGTTTCTGGAAGACACCTTCTTCAAGCAGTGGTACAGGAAGAAGTCTGCATCCTTCAAGAAAAACATGATTTTCATGCAAGACAATGCTCCATCACACGCGTCCAAGTACTCCACAGCGTGGCTGGCAAGAAAGAGTATAAAAGAAGAAAATCTAATGACATGGCCTCCTTGTTCACCTGATCTGAACCCCATTGAGAACCTGTGGTCCATCATCAAATGTGAGATTTACAAGGAGGGAAAACAGTACACCTCTCTGAACAGTGTCTGGGAGGCTGTGGTTGCTGCTGCACGCAATGTTGATGGTGAACAGATCAAAAAACTGACAGAATCCATGGATGGCAGGCTTTTGAGTGTCCTTGCAAAGAAAGGTGGCTATATTGGTCACTGATTTGTTTTTGTTTTGTTTTTGAATGTCAGAAATGTATATTTGTGAATGTTGAGATGTTATATTGGTTTCACTGGTAAAAATAAATAATTGAAATGGGTATATATTTGTTTTTTGTTAAGTTGCCTAATAATTATGCACAGTAATAGTCACCTGCACACACAGATATCCCCCTAAAATAGCTATAACTAAAAACAAACTAAAAACTACTTCCAAAACTATTCAGCTTTGATATTAATGAGTTTTTTGGGTTCATTGAGAACATGGTTGTTGTTCAATAATAAAATTAATCCTCAAAAATACAACTTGCCTAATAATTCTGCACTCCCTGTATGTGTTGATAATACGTCACAAGAAATCCCAATTCTCCTAACATGTAAAGTCGTGTCTTACCCCTTTTATAAGTCAATAAAGTGAACAGTTTTAGTCCTTACCCACCAATTCACTGGGTAATATTTTGGTCTAGACTAACTAGGCCCATAGGAGATTTATGTTTGAGAGGCAGCACATTTTGAAAGGCAGTTCTATGGAATGATGCCTTCCTATTTGCATGCTCTCTAAATGTTTTATTATTTTTATTACAAAACAAAGATCCTTGGCTGTCTAGTGGTGGGGGGCATGGCATGCATCTTCCATGCATTTCTGGCCATTGCTTAATTGTGGCTAAATGTGTTGGGTTTGGTGAGCCGCAGAAAACTAATTACCTCACTGCCACTTCACCTAGGAAAAACGTATATGCAGATTACTTTGTTTTTACACTTTCTCTGTTGCAGTGTTTTATGCATTACAGAGAAGCATTAATGGATCTTTATACTTATTATACATCATTTGTATTTTTAAAATTTATATAAATGCTGACACCTACTGGCTGTGGAATAGTGTAGATAAGTAACAGAGTAGCTATTTCCACATATGTTCTTTTTATTTTATATTTATTAATTTTGCCTATTTTTCCATTGTGACAGGATCTAGTGGATTGCACCCTGAGGTGAGGGTCAGATCTATCCCGCTGTGCTGTTCTCCCTTCTCTAAGTACCACCAGAGGGCTACAGGGACAAGGCTTCTTGACTAATAGGCCTATATGCATTGACTAAGCTCTGTAGTGAAGAAGCTCTTTCCCTCCCATACAAACACGAGACAAGGCTTAGTGCAGTAGAGAGTAACACACTTTAATGTTAAAGACACAGGGTTTATATACTGTGCAGTGCAAGGTGTAAAATATAAACATACAAAAGCCAATCACATACATAAAGATCCTGCCGAGAGTTAAGGTTTCCCTGGCATAGCATTTAGCCACGCCTTCTTTTACGCCTGGTAACTTAAACAGCAAAGCCCCTGGCTTCTATTGTGAGCACCCCTAAGTGTTTGGTAGTATTTTAAAGCTCTCTCTACGGCGCACATTCTGGGAAGGCTTGGCCATATGGTGCAGGAGCAACAAGCCTTTTTGTGTTTACCGGGTGCTCACCATGTAGTGTAGCCTGGATTAGTAGGGGCAACCGCGGGTACAATAAAATACATCCAGGCAGCTAGAAAAATGTCATGAAAATGGTGCTTTTGTGTCACACCCATATGTATTGAGTGTTGCTTTATTTTATTTTTTTAAAGATCAGAATTTATATATTTTGTGTATATAACTTTTGCCAGTAGATCATGAAACCAAATTCACGGTGTTTGGTGCAATTATTCTATGTGTCTCATATTACACCATTATTCAATATACTGATCCTACAATCGCAAGTCTTTTTCCATAAACAGAATTGATATTTTTTACTAATAGGGTAATTCTTTAAAACAAGTACTTTTTTAGAAATAAAAAATATATTTTTAAACATTCAAAATATTTTAAAATGATGTTGTTTATGTTCTGAGTAGATGAAAACAGATACAAGATTGTTTACCACAAACTGATGTTTTCATTTTTAGGTGACAGTGAGAGATTGTGTGTTTGGGAAATATTAGTGACCTTTGCATTCCATATTAATGAATAAACTGCTCTTCATCTTAAAAACAAATATGTTTTATCTAAATTGTGATGGGAACTTGACAATGTTTATGTTACTATACTACATAATACTACATAACAAACACTTTTGGTGGACTGACTTCCGTTTGTGGGAGGTGCTTGGACGGACGCGTGCAACTGGCGTCCCGAGTGCTCCATCTACACACAGGCACCCTCAGGCTTTTCCACGGCCGTTGTGGCGGCAGAGCCAAGCCGCTCTGGCCAATAGTCGGTGTCCGGCCTGGAAGGATATACACCCCAGGCTGTGGTACACCCTCTGGATAGCGGGAAGTCAGAAGGCAGAGAGACTCGCCGGCCTGAGTCGCAGGCGTTACGAGCAGACCCACCACGTTGTGTGCCCCCTTGGCCGGTCCCCCAAGACCCCGGTGTCCAAAGGAAAAGAATAGGGTGGTAGATACGGTCCCCCTGACAACTGACTGACCCGGGATAGGAGGCCGAAGTAGGGAAGAAGGAGTCAGCAAGGTAAAGGCTGGCGATTTAACAGAGCTAAGAAAAGGTGGCTCTGGCTGAGACGGTTATGCGTATGCTGGCCGGAGGTGATGCTATCCCTTCTAGAAACTGGGAAACAAGGGGAAATTTCAAGCTGCAAAGTTTATCGCTGGCTAGTTGCACATTAACATTCACTTGGATTGCTGCATGGCTCCCTGTCCTGGGATAGGAGACGAGAGGAGGATATCTGACTTTTGGCATACCCAATCTATTACACAGAGAAGTAAGCCTGCTGTGGAATAGCAGAAAGAAACCGAAGCAGGTCCAGAAGGAAAAAGAAGGAAATAAGAGATAAGTTTTTCTTTCCCCTGCCCTATAAATTTGCTGACATAGACTGTATTATGCACCTGTAACCGCTATTATATTGAAAACTGAGTTGCTGTATGGTCGTTGAACTTGAATGACTTTGCTGGGGTTTCAAAAAGTTTATGATCAACAGGGTAGGGGTTAGATACCTGGCATAACAAAAGAAACGGATACTTGCTTGGAAAGCAAAGGGTGAGGGCTGCTGTTTGGAAGCCTACACTTTTGGTGGAGAACTAACGTTGAAGGAATCTGTATGCTAACTATGCTTTATTGGATTTGGTTAAACCGTTAACAGATATTGTTAGTTTTCTGTTTTTTCTTTTCTGGTGTTCTTTTTTTGCAGGTCTGGTCTTATGGACTTTTTGTATGTTCCCTCTCTTCTTATTTTTACAAAATAACCCCGGTACTGTTTTTTGCAAACCAATGTTAACCGCAGTGATACTTCAATAGGAGGTATACCGCAGATTGTAGGCTCTTAGTTTAAAAATCTAGGGTAAACAATTATATAAGCTATAGATAAGTATTGACAGAAGTTTTTTCAACCGGCTGGGCATTGAGATCTGAAATACTCCAAGATATCTAGAAAGGTCGTATTGCTACTCTAATCTTACTCTGCTATTTGTCTTTTGTTTTTCTTCGATGTTTCGCTTTTTTTGTAACACAGAAGGCTGTCTGGTCAGCTGGTTCCGAGCGGCCTCAGATATTGCATCTGAAATAAGTTAGAGTGAATATTTTAAGTACTTATGAATGTATAATACCTGAGGTATAAGACTATTGAGGTTATGTGATATCAGATACTGTAAAGTTTTTGGGAGAAACTCCTAGAGGGAAGATAAAGTATCTCTGGGCTTTATCTGAGCCAAAAATAATAAGTGAGATGTATTAATACTGGGAGAGCCTATATTTACGAGTCCGTAAGTTAACTGCATTTACAAAGTACTCAACAGGCGTTACTGAGCCCATATAATCGGGCAAGACTATAGGATCACTAGACTACACACACACATAAGGTACAAAGTTCCTTATTACACGTAAATTCACACACTTATCTAACACAAAAAAAAAAAAAAAAATATATGCCCCACTAGGCAGTGCACCTTTTTTTTTTTTTTTTCCTTTTTTCGAAGACATTTGACATTCTCACTTTTTACACTCTTTAAAATTCACGTAAGGTCACGCTGTTGTTACAGCCTTCTCTTTTTCTTTTTTTTTTTTTTTCTTACACTCAATCCTCCTTTTATGGATAAATTTTTGGGAATCAGTAGAACTGATACAGGTATAATGCCACCAAAAACAAAAGATAGGAAACCCAGGTCCAGTGTAGGAAGCTCAGAAATAAGTATAGGGGACTCTACCCCAGCGCCAAACATGATGATAGATACAAACAACTTAGTAAAACAAATCTCAGACCTCTTTTTACCACAATTTGGAGAGGTTAAGGCAGAATTAGCATCTCTGACAAGCGAACTTAAACAGATATCAAGTAGATTAGGGGAGATAGAGAACAGGATTTCTGACGTTGAGGACCGACAACACACCCAACAGTCGCTGGTAAATACACATACTAAGACAATTGATACGTTGCAAGCACGACTGGATGATCTAGAAGATAGGTCACGTAGAAATAATCTGAAAATAGTGGGTCTCCCGGAGACTCCAGAATTTGCTGACCTAACGACCTTCATTACAACTACATTACCAGATTTACTAGACATGCCACCAAATAATACAGAGATAGTCGTAGAGAGGGTTCATAGACTGGGAGTAAAGAAAGATAATATTCCAAATTACAAAAGACCAGTTTTAGCGAAGCTTCTAAACTTCCAGGACAAACAGAGAATCTTATCATACTATAGAAAGAAAAGCATAGTAGAGGTTAACAAAGAGCGTATATATTTATTCCAAGATTTCTCTGCTGAGACTTTAAATAAAAGGAGACTGATGTCGCCCTGGTGTACGCAATTGATTGACGCAGGACATAAAGCCACAATGATTTACCCGGCCAAAATTAAAATCTTTATAGATAACAATATATTTACCCTAACAACAGTGGAGGAGGTCAAGCATTTTTTGGAAAAATTAGGAAAGCTAAAATTGAATTTTTGTATAACTGTTATCATCTGGTACACTCAGATGGATATTGGGTGGGCTGCTATGTACCGCTCCCCCCTCCCTTTTTTTTTTTTTTTTTTTTTTCTTTCCCCCCTGTTTTTGGTTTCTTTGTTTGTGCTCCTTCTCCTCCCCGGTGCCCCCACCCCCTCCCCCTCCGATTCATCCTGGCTTGCGAGGTCAAAAGTTTTTTAAAAACTAACAATAACAGAAATGAAAAAATCACTTAAGTTAGTATCCTGGAATGTCGGGGGGTTTTCTTCACCTGTTAAAAGGAAAAAAATAATTCAACATCTAAAAAGTCACAAGCCAGATATCATTTTCCTGCAGGAAACTCATTTGAGCCTGCAAGAAACAGAGAAACTAAGGATGGGCTGGGTCGGGGAGATATATGCAGCACCTGCAGTTAAAAGAAAGAGAGGAGTAGTATGTATGTTTAGCAAGAATTTAGAATTTCAGCTAATATCCCAATATAGAGATACGGATGGAAGATATCTCATCTTAGAAATAGAGATTGATAAGTGTCACTATACGCTATGTAATCTTTATGCACCAAATGAATGTCAGCCAGACTTTTGGGATAAACTATATGTAAAATTAATCGAGGCAGTGGACTCTCAAATAATTATAGGAGGTGATTTTAATAGTGTATGTGTCCCTCAGCTGGACAGACTAAGGTCAAGTAGCTCTTATAGATCTAAGAAGGAAGCTAAGATTTTGAAGTCTTTTATGAAGGGTCTTGGGCTCAGGGACATCTGGAGAATACAACACCCAGATGAGAGAATGTTCACATGTGAATCCAAGACCTTCCGTACATTTTCCAGGATAGATATGTTCTTGGTGTCTGAAAAACTCCTACAATTAGAGATTAAGACGGATATCAAGAATATAGTTCTATCAGACCATGCCATTATTTCTTTGTCTGTCCAGCTGAGGAACAATAGAGAAAACCTTTGTGGTAAATTTTTTTCCCCTCCTTTCTACACTCTAATATTTATTTTAGGAATTGGCTTACTCAAAAATGGAGGGATTATGCCTCACTGAATAATGATTATCTCCATAAGATTGAAATATATTGGGAGGCCGCAAAGGCGTGTCTTAGGGGCGAGATAAAGGCCTTCATGGTCAAACGAAAAAGAAAGCTTAAAGCAAGGGATCTTCAATTAACAAATGCACTGAAAAATAAATTCAGGAAATATATTGATAACTCAAGTAGAGAGAATTGGATTATCTATCAGGAGGCAAAGAAAGAGAGAGAGATCTTTTTAATACAAAATCAGCTACAAGAAGAGCTTAAAAATAAAGCTATATTTGGTTCTTTCTCTCCGAGATCAGCAAAAATGCTGGCGAATATTTCCAAAAGCAGAAGGAAAAATAACTATATTGGGTCAATAATATCTGAAGGCCAAAAATATAATACCCCAAAGGATATTAACAGACAATTCTATTTATTCTTTCAAAAGGTATATGCCACAGCAGAAGTTAATCAGGAGACGAAAAGTAAGTTTTGGACTAGTATTAAAATGCCAAAAATATCTGAAGAACAGCTAAATATGATTAACGAAGAAATTACAATGGAGGAGGTCTTAAAAGCAGTTAAAGAGTCAACGTTAGGGAAGGCCCCAGGCCCGGATCAACTCCCCATTGAATTCTATAAAGTACTTGCAGAAGAGATCGCCCCCATATTAACTAAACTGTTTAATAACTATTTTCTTCTGCATTTTAAGCCCTCTCAAAACTTCACGGCCTCCAATATTACACTCATTTTAAAGAAAGATAAAGATCCTAATTCACTAGATGCCTATAGACCAATCTCTCTCCTCAACAACGACTATAAAATTCTAGCAAACATATTAGCTTCGCGTCTTAAAAAGATTATAGGAGATGTCGTTCATCCAGATCAAACTGGTTTTATACCAGGGAGAACAGCACAAAAAAACATACGAAAGGCTATGATGTTGAGTGAATATATAAGGGAATCCCATAGGACAGGGTCAGATATAAAGCAAGATTTTGCTTTTCTGACAGTGGATGCAGAAAAAGCCTTTGACTCTGTCCTATGGGATCATTTGTTCACTACTTTAAGCAATTTTGGCTTTTCAGGACATTTTTATACATATATCTCTTTACTATATCAAAACCCCATTTCGTGTCTTAATATAAATAGTATTCTATCCCCACCTATAACTTTATGTAAAGGAACAAGACAGGGGTGTCCCCTCTCACCCCTGCTATTTGATTTGGCTATAGAGCCCTTAGCTATAAAGAGTAGAGAAATATTAGAAGGTATCAGGATAAAACAACATAGGATGGTACTATCTCTCTATGCGGACGATATTTTATTTTATATAAGGAATTCTAGCAAAAATATTCCAATCTTAGTGGATCTACTAGCCGAATTTAGTAATTTCTCGGGTTATAGAGTAAACTTATCAAAATCAGAGATTATGTGGATAACTAAAAATAGAAATAGCCTTTTGAAAAACCCATTCAAACCAACGGATAATTATATCAAATATTTAGGAATTAAAATTTCTAGAAATCCAGAAGAATGGTATGACATAAATTTCACCCCTATTTGGAGGAAGTGTCTCTTGGAGATGCAGAAATGGAGTAGGATACCGTTGTCACTTTCAGCAAAGATCGCTCTAATTAAAATGCGAATCCTCCCCAAAATCCTATTTGTCATCCAAAATGTTCCTGTGTTCATACGGAAGGCAGATATTACAAAGTTCAATGCAGGCTGTTCGCTCTTTCTGTGGACTCCTAAAAAACCACGTATTGCACTAGCCAGACTAATGCATCCAAAAGAAATGGGTGGTCTTGCATTTCCAAATTTGGCAAAATATAATCTGGCATGCCTGGCCAGAATAGCCTTGGACTGGCTAACCGAAGCCAACCACGTTACTAGCTTAGAGATGGAGGAGAATATAATAGCCCCCTATGCGCTGAAAGCAATACTACATGTATCATATAGTTCTAGAGCCCGAAAGCCCTTATTAAAATATACAATTAACAATGTAATCACAGCCTGGCTCAAAATTTGTAAACACCTAGAGATTAGACACACTCTATCTAAGTACTTACCTATCAGAGGAAACCCGGATTTCGAAAGTGGCTGCACATCTTCTGCTTTTGGAAAATGGTCAGCAAATAATTTGATCTATATCTGTCAGATGATAGACCCACTATCTAAACACATGAAATCATTTGAAACTTTAACTAGAGAATTTAATTTAGACAGGAAATCATTCTTTGCATATCTTCAAATTAGGCATTTTTTCTACAACCAAGAGGCTTTAGAGGGGGATACTTGGTCGTTAGGCACACTAGATTCAGTTATAAATCTGTTCTCCGCCGGAAATTATTCCATCTCATATATGTACCGTCAGCTTGTATCTAAGGATGCAGAGCCAAGAATAAATACTCTCGTATCAATATGGCGAAAAGATCTTCCGGAAATAGAGCGAGAATATTTTCTAAAGAGTTTTGATAGGGTTAGGAAGTTCTCCAGTAACATGGCAATAAGAGAATCACACGTAAAGCTCTTAAACAGAGCCTATCTCACCCCTAGCAGGATAGCTAAATGGAAAGGGAGTATGGCCTGTTATAGATGCAGATTTCCATATGCTGATCTGTTTCATATGTTCTATACCTGTCCAAAAATAAGCAAGCTATGGAAACAAGTGGAATTTTGGTTGAACAGATTTTTGGTAGTTAGTATCACACTCAAACCAGCATACATTTTTCTTCTGTTACAAGATCAAGCCCAAAATAAACCCTTGATCAATACAGTAATATTGTTAGTGAGACAGATGATTCTAAGAAAGTGGAAGGATAAAAACGTTCCAAGTATCGCCTCTGTTACACGAAAAATTCAATATCAAATGTTATTAGAACAGCAAGACCCATTAATGTTTGAGGAAAATAAAATTAAAAAGTACTTAGTAAAATGGGAAAAAGTCATTTTAGGTCAATCTAGGGAAGTTCAGCTACAAATACTAACTCACTTCCGTAGATCACCAGATTTTCTACAATTAATACTCTCAGATAGGTACCCTGAATTTTGGAGACAATTCCTTGTTTAGGCCTGGATGGGGGGGGGGGGGGGAGGGGGGGGCGGGGTTGGGGTCCCGGAGAGGCCAAACTCCCTTTTTTTTTTTTTTTTCTCTCTCTTTTTCCTCTTTCCTTTGTTTTATTGTTCTCGTCCACTGAAGAAATTTTAACAAATTGCCGATCTAAGTTAGAGTAGAGGAAGGGTGAAACAGGCTAAGATAAGGGCCCAGTAGTAGAATGGGCTCTTGGTCTATTTTATTTTATCTCCTTTTCGATGTGGAGCTGCGTCTCCATGAGAGTTTCTAATGTGACATGGAAGTCTGTCTTTAAAATATAGGCTCCTATATATAGGATGTTTTATTTTTGTATTTCTTTTTGTTTTTCTTTTTTTGTTGTATATGAGTTGTGTTTTTTTTTTCTTCCTCTTGATGTATTGATGGAAAAACTGATAAATAAATAATTAAAAAAAAAAAAAAATACTACATAACAAACATATGAAAAAGAATAGTGTCTTTATGAATACATGATTTATAAAATCATAAATGAAATCAGCTCTCAGCATACTACCGATTTCCTACACCCTTAAAAGCTCACAATCATCCTAAACTCACATAGCTGTAAACTTAGCTCTTTTGTCCCTGTTACTGAAGAAGTTTCTGCCCTTATATTGTCCTCTAGCCTCACTACCTGTCCCCTTGACCCCATCCCCTCACAGCTACTCTCCTCCCTCTTTTCTACCCTTACCCCTATACTTACACACATTTTTAATCTCTTCCTCAGCACAGGTACATGTTCCTCATCTCTAAAACATGCACTGGTCGCACCTATCCTCAAAAAACCTTCTCTCGATCCAACATCCCCCTCCAACTACCGCCCTATTTCCCTACTCCCTCTTGCCTTAAAGCTCCTCGAAAAGCTAGTTTATGCACGTCCATCCCATTTCTTTACACTAAACTCCCTTCTTGACCCACTGCAATCTGGATTTCGTTCCCATCACTCTACAGAGACAGCAATTGTCAAGGTTACCAATGACCTACTTACAGCAAAATTCAAAGGCCACTTCTCTCTGCTTATCCTCCTTGACCTGTCTGCAGCCTTTGACACTGTTGACCACCCTCTTCTGCTCCAAACCCTCCAATCCTTCGGCATCTGTGACAAAGCTCTCTTGTGGTTCTCTTCCTACCTGACTAACTGTACATTTAGTGTAGCCTTCTCCGGAGCATCCTCTGCCCCGTTACCACTTTCTGTTGGGGTACCACAAGGCTCTGTCCTCAGTCCCCTTCTCTTCTCAATCTACACACCATCATTAGGTTCCTTAATAAAATTCTACAGATTTCAATATCATTTGTATGCCGATGATACCCAAATTTACCTCTCTGCACCTGACCTATCTTTTTCCTTGATAACCTGGATGTCCTCTCACTACCTTAAGCTAAATCTCTCCAAAACTTAGCTCATTATTCCCCCCCTTCTTCCAAAACCTCCACCCCCCATTTTTCTATAATTGTTGATAACTCCATCATTACCCCCCACCCTGCATGCCCGATGTCTTGGGGTCACACTTGATTCAAATCTTTCTTTCACTCCTCACATTTAGTCCTTGGCTAAATCATGTTGCTTCCACCTTAAAAACATTTCTAATATTAGACATTTCCTTACCCAAGACTCAACTAAGATTTAAATCCATCCTCTCTGGTCTCCCTAGCTGCTGCCTAACTCCATTACAATCCATAATTAAAGCCTCTGCCAGGCTCATCTTCCTTACACATCACTATTCATCTGCTGCACCTCTCAGCCAATCCCTTCACTGGCTTTCTCTTGCCTCCAAGATTAAACACAAAACGCTGACTCTGATATTAAAGGCCCTCAACTGCATTGCTCTACCCTATATCTCAGACCTTGTCTCCAGATACTCTTCCTCCCGTTCCCTTCGCTCTGCTCATGACCTCCTACTCTCATCCTCTCTTGTTACCTTCTCACATTCCTGTCTACAAGACTTCTCCAGACTGACTCTGTCTGATTCCTTCTGACCCCTCCCCCTTCACCTTTATAGGGACTCACTCAGGTGCAAACAAGTGCTTAGTAATTTGTTTGGATACCTGACAGAAGCTGAGCCCTAGCACGAATTGCTTTCTCTTCCTAAAGCCTGGATTACAACTACTAAAGTAAATCTGTTACAACAGTAAATCAACTAACCTTGCTTATGAGAAGCTTCTCTACAAAGTTTTTGTTTATATTGAATATCAACTCATTATTTCAGTTCTCTACTCTGGTTAATATCTCCCGGTCTGCATCTAACATTCCTAAGGACTCTGCTACACAGCTGACTGCTATCCTCAGCTAAGGATACAGCGTTCACACTCAGCATTATACAACTAACGGTTTGGGACGACATAACCTTAAAAGTACCTGCTGTCTTTTCACAGCCGTGATTTAAACAGCTCAGTCTCTGCTTAGTACACTGAACCTCGGAAGCTGCACGAACTAGGTCACATGACCGCAGCACCTACCCGACACTGACATCAGCTGTTCAGTCTGATCCTCTCTCACTCTAACAGAGGCTGCTCTTACAGACACTTACAGGCTGCCTGGACTGTTTCTCTCAAATAAGTAGTAATATCAGCTTGTTCTTTAGCGTATTTTATACAGCCCCAACCTTTGTAACGGTTCTATATTAGAGTAGCTATTCAGACTCAGGTCCGTACACAGCAATAGGAAAACTACTCCGGAATCTTCTTAAAGGGCCATACCGTAATAGAAACTTGGGAAGCAAACTGCAGACTACTTAAAACCCTCAAGTCTTGCAATAGTAATCCCTAAGTGCTCAACTACTACAGAAAATCTGACTTGTAGTTGATAATCCTACCTCTTCTAAAATCACTCACAACCTATCCTGAGTTCCAATATCCATTTGGTTTTCAGTGGTTTTAGTGAAACAAACCAAATAAAAATCTACAGTTGTGTTCCAAACTAGCAAAGCTTTACATATTACTAAGCCTCAACTATGGAACCAGTAGATTTACCCCAAGTTGTCTACAACCTCTCACAGCGTGTAGATCAATTAGGGCAAGGCCTTAGGGAACTCCAACTGGAGAACCAAACCTTACGCGACATTATTAAGGATACCATTACTAATAAAACCTCACTTACAGAAGACCCAGAACCTCACGTATCACAACCTGAGACTTTTTCTGGTAACCGCAAGTTGTATAGACAATTCAAGAATTCCTGTATACTATTATTCCAACTAAAACCAAAGACCTATAGATCTGATAAAACTAAGGTCTTAACCATGATCTCTTTCCTAAGAGGAGAACCCAGAGTATGGGCAGACACTCTCTACGAAAATAATGATCCAAAGTTAAGTTCCTTTGACCAGTTCATAGCCACTATGGATGAACTCTATGAAGATATCAACTTACAATTAACTGCCGAAAGCAACATGAGAAACCTCAGACAAGGGCACTGCCCTGTCGAGGATTATATTACAGAGTTTAAATAGTATTCCACTGACTCTCTGTGGAACACTATAGCACTGAGAAACCAGTTTAGAATTGGCTTGTCGGATCCAATTAAGGACAAACTAGCCCGGATTGACCTTCCAGAGACATTGGAAGCTCTCATGAGTCTAGTCACTAAGATAGACCGAAGACTTCGGGAGAGAAGGTCAGAACGTGGTTCCTCTGAATCTACCTTTAGGTCTACTACTTCTTCTCGTACCTCTATACCTCCCAGAAATTCTCCAGAACCTATGGAGATAGGAGTCATAAGAGGACCTCTATCATCAGAAAAACGGAGTCGCAGGAGACAACAACTACTCTGCATGTATTGTGCAGACCCAAAGCATTCAGTGAAGGACTGTCCAATACTTCAGAAGAATAAAAAGAGTAAGTGTGCACACATTCATACAACTTATCCTATATCTGGGAAACTTACTCATTGTCACTTTTCTTTGACTTTACAGTGGGATCAAGGCAGAGTGGAGACTGATGCCATAGTGGACTCTGGTGCTTACGGCAATTACATAGATAAAGATGTTGTAATTAACAATAAAATTCCTTTGGTGTGTAAGCAACACGCAGTGTCCATTCGTGTTATTGATGGCTCCACCATTCATACCGGTACGATCACACACCAGACATTACCATTGAAAGTGTTAACATCTAGTGGACATACTGAATTCATTGAATTTGATGTACTGCCCTCACCACTTTTTCCCATAGTTCTAGGTCTCAGCTGGCTTCAGCTCCATCAACCATTGATAGATTGGAAGAACCTAACCGTGGACTTCCAGTCCCCTTATTGCAAGGAATCGTGTCTACTCCAAAAACATATACTACAAGTCTCCGAGACTGAGTTCCTCCTACCAGAAGAGTACACAGACTTCTGAGATGTGTTCAGCAAGAAAGAGGCTGAGACTCTACCTCCACACCGCATATACGACTGCCCCATTGACCTACAACCAGGGGCTGTTGTGCCTTTTGGACATCTCTACCCACTGAGCCAACCTGAACTGCAACATCTTAAGTCATATCTTGATGAAAATCTGTGAAAGGGTTTCATAAGACCATCCACTTCACCAGCAGGAGCAGGGATGTTCTTCGTAAGGAAAAAGGACTCCACTCTCAGACCGATCATCGATTACAGAGAGCTAAATAAGAAAACAATAAAGAAGAGGTACCCACTTCCACTTATCCCCGAACTTATAGAAAGACTTCAAGAGGCAAAGGTATTTACCAAACTTGATTTAAGAGGAGCTTATAATTTAGTCAGAATACGCAAAGGAGACGAATGGCTCACTGCATTCCGCACAAGATACGATTTGTACGAATATCTAGTCATGCCCTTTGGGCTTTGTAATGCGCCTGCAACCTTCCAGTACTTTATAAATGATGTCTTCAGAGACCTTCTGGATGTCTGATTAGTCATTTACCTCGATGACATCCTGATTTATTCCAAGAATCTACCAGATCATATTCACCATGTCAGATCCGTACTCACAAGACTCTGTACTCATCACCTATATGCCAAACCGGAGAAGTGTGTTTTCCACACCGATAGTATATCTTTCTTAGGCTATCACATCAGCCCAGCAGGTATACAAATGCAAGACACTAAGGTACAAGCCATCACTGAATGGAAACAACCCTCTAACAAAAAGGAACTACAATGTTTCCTCGGATTTGCGAATTACTACCACAAATTCATAAAAGATTTCTCCAAGGTAGTAAAACCTCTTACTGGGTCAGTTCCATTCCGTTGGACTGAGCTTACAGATAAAGTCTTCTCAGAATTAAAAACCCGTTTTACAACCGCTAGAATTCTACACCTACCAAATCCAGCCCTGCAATACGTATTGGAAGTTGACTCCTCAGATTATGCCATAGGTGCGGTTCTGTCACAACATCTAACCCCAGCTACTCTGCTTCACCCAGTTGCATTCTTGTCAAAGATTCTCTCGCCTGCAAAAAGGAATTACCCTATCGGTGATAAAGAACTTTTGGCCATAAAAAGATCACTGGAACATTGGGGACATCTGCTAGAGGGTACTGTTCTCCCAATAATCATCAATACAGGTCATAAATACCCAATAAATAATAATAAAATAACAATAACAATAAAACCTTATCTGCCCGACAGGTGAGGTGGAGTCTGTTCTTAGCGAGGTTTAACTTCAACATCATCTACAGACCCGCCAATAAGAACGGTATGGCTGATGCCCTGTCTCGTAAAGACCCTATACCCACCTATCCAGAGACGAAACAGGCTATCATACCATCGGAACGGTTTCTGGGAGTAACCACTGACTTATCTCAAGAGGTAGTCAGATCATTGCAACAAGATACTGAAATACCATACAATGTTGTAACTTTAAAACAAGACGGTCTCTATTACCATGATAACAGGATATATGTACCTAGTTCTCTTAGACCACAGATTTTACATCTTTACCATGATTCTCCATTATCAGGACATCAAGGAGTTAAAAGAACTTTGGAACGAATCTCAAGATCTTTTTGGTGGCCTGGATTATTATCCTCAGTAAAGGAATATATACACACTTGTACCATCTGTACTACCTGTAAAACAGAAAACCTACATCCATATGGATTTCTAATGCCACTTGACATACCAGAGAGACCATGGCACCAAGTAGTCGTGGACTTCATAGTAGACCTTCCCTTATCCCAGAACCAAAATACAGTGTTAGTCGTAGTAGACCATTTGACGAAGATGGCTCATTTTATCCCACATCATAAAGTCCCAAACTCCACCGAGACTGCAGATCTGTTCTTGAAGTACATAGTCGGACTCCATGGTTTACCCCCGACTTTGATTTCAGACAGAGGAACCCAGTTTACCTCTCGCTTCTGGAGACAGCTTTGTAAGATCCTAAAGATTGAACATCGCTTTTTGACATTTTTTCATCCACAAACCAACGGGCAAGTAGAGCAGATAAACCAGTGGTTTGAGCAGTATCTCCGATGTTATTGCTCACAACATCAATCTAATTGGGTAGAGTTCTTGCCCATGGCTGAGTTTTCCTATAACAACTGTTAATTCCACAACACAGTTGATACCGTTCTATGCAAATTATGGGTATCACCCATCTATAATGTTTGCTTCAGGAGTCATTTCTTCTTCACCTCTTGTTGATACTTTGACCAACTCATTGTTAGAAACTTTTAAAATCCTAAGAGGCAACATTAGCGACGCTCAAGCTCACCAAAAGAGGTTTTATGATCTCAGACTAAACATAACAAGTAAAAAAATTGGCTCGAAAATTCATAGGACCCTACCCCATTATAAAAATTGTGAATGAAATGTTACCTTGGATTTACCTCCCACATTACGCATCCATCCTACCTTTCACGTTTCCCTATTAAAACCAGCAAGGACTATGAGGGATCCTAATGGGATCCTAATGGAGAAGACCCACCAACTTCAATCTCTGATCTGTCGGAGGAATATGAAGTACAGTGTTTGCTGGATTCCAAATATCATAACAACCAACTTCAGTATTTGGTACGCTGGAAAGTTTATACTAGCCAAGACGATTCCTGGGAACCATCGATGAACATTCATGCACCCAGATTAGTGGCTAGTTACCATCACCGCTACCCTGATCGTCCCAGGCCACAAGCTGTGGTACATCTTGCTTGACAGGGGGGTCATGTCATGATTCCTTCTGACCCCTCCCCTTCACCTTTATAGGGACTCACTCAGGAGCAAACAAGTGCTTAGTAATTAGTTTGGATACTTGACAGAAGCTGAGCCCTAGCATGAATTGCTTTCTCTTCCTAAAGCCTGGATTACAACTACTAAAGTAAATCTGTTACAACAGTAAATCAACTAACCTTGCTTACGAGGAGCTTCTCTACAAAGTTGAAGTTTATATCGAATATCAACTCATTATTTCAGTTCTCTACTCTGGTTAATATCTCCCGGTCTGCATCTCACATTCCTAAGGACTCTGCTACACAGCTGACTGCTATCCTCAGCTAAGGATACAGCATTCACACTCAGCATTATACAACTAATGGTTTGGGACGACATAACCTTAAAAGTACCTGCTGGCAAGTCTTTTCACAGCCGTGACTTAAACCGCTCAGTCTCTGCTTAGTACACTGAACCTCGGAAGCTGCACGAACTAGGTCACATGACCGCAGCACCTACCCGACACTGACATCAGCTGTTCAGTCTGATCCTCTCTCGCTCTAACAGAGGCTGCTCTTACAGACACTTACAGGCTGCCTGGACTGTTTCTCTCAAATAAGTAGTAATATCAGCTTGTTCTTTAGCGTACTTTATACAGCCCCAACCTTTGTAACGGTTCTATATTAGAGTAGCTATTCAGACTCAGGTCCGTACACAGCAATAGGAAAACTACTCCTGAATCTTCTTAAAGGACCATACCATAATAGAAACTTGGGAAACAAACTGAAGACTACTTAAAACCCTCAAGTCTTGCAATAGTAATCCCTAAGTGCTCAACTACTACAGAAAATCTGACTTGTAGTTGATAATCCTACCTCTTCTAAAATCACTCACAACCTATCCTGAGTTCCAATATCCATTTGGTTTTCAGTGGTTTTAGTGAAACAAACCAAATAAAAATCTACAGTTGTGTTCCAAACTAGCAAAGCTTTACAGACTCCTATCTTGTAGAACTCTCTGCCGCGCTCCACAAGATTCTACCTTAGTTTTGAAAGCTTCAAGTGCTCCCTAAAGAATCTACTGTTCATGGATGCATACAACCTACACTAACCTTTCCTAACCCCAGTTCCTCTCCTCCTTTTCTATCCCCTTGAACCCCCTTAGCATGTAAGCCTATGAGCCCAGCTGTTTGCAGATCACCCTCATAAGAGCTGACTACAACAGTGCAACTCTTGGCAGGGCCCTCTACCCATTTGATCCCTATAAATGTTACCTTGTATACCATGTTTTTTATAGCACTGCAGAATCTGTTGGTGCTCTACAAATAACTGATAATAATAATAATAATAACTGGCCTTTTTGACATATTTGGAAACATTCCAATACGATTAGGGATAATTCTGTTATGTTGTGCATGTTCAAGATGCTTTAAAATGGCCACAGACATTATAGCTGTGTTGTTGTTTTTTTAATATATGGTCTATATTCATATAAGCACTATTTATTGCTATTGTATAGTCTGCAGTAAGCAGGGCACAAATTTACACATGTATATGTATTGAATGTATGATATCCTGTACAGCTAAGGAGATCTCTGGGAAAAGTACGAAAATGGAAATCAGGACGCCAACATCTAGAAATCATAACCTCAACATTATGGCATGTAGTAATTATTTTCAGTAAAAGGTTTGTTTCTAATTCAGACTTACATTGTCATGATTGCCACTTTCAGTACAGGCACCTTCATATCCAGGATTTCAAACGGGATCTTGCCTTCATGACTGGGCTTTTAAACAGGTTCGCGCCTTTATGATAGCATAGAAAAATCCGTTCACACACCAGTTTTGTGACTACATCATTAAAATCACAATCAAGAAGGCGCAATCCCATTTGAATAGATGCTTATTTTGCCAAACTCGTGCTTTTTCAATCCATAATTAGAAACTGGTGCGATCTCAAACTATAATTGGAAATAATCAAAAAGCAATACATTTAAAATATTAAAAGTGTCAGTATAATCATTGCACAAACATACCAAGTATGCCCATCATGCTTATATACACACACACAATTCATATTATATTGTTTACCAGTTATTAGGATGGATCCTGATAACAAGTACTTAACATTAACATTTTTGGGAACTTTTCTAATAAAAACTTGTTTGTGGTTATGCACTTGTATATCCCCTTAATGCAAGATGATACACAAAAGAAGAAGGCATGTGAGCTTTCTAACTAAAATAAATACATGGGTGAGGTTTGTGCCAGCCTTACTACAAGCAACTCCAAGATTATCACATGAAAATCTTTGATAAATAATGGCCATGTTAATATATACTAGATCTATTTCTCATAAAATCATACATGTTCTGAAATACATCCATTTAAAAGACAGTGTACTGCAAAATTGTTGTTTCCTTAATGTGCTTCCAATAACTTTTTATCCCAGCTACAGAGTACTAAATGTTTGAAAAATTGTTTTTATGTGTATTTTTGTTTATGAAATAGCTTATTTTGATTTTTTTAAACCAGAACACCTTAAAATTGGTTTAACTTGCAGGAAAATCAGTTATTCTTCTGTTATCACTTTCTGTACACATATGGTTCTTTATATTATTTGTATCTGTAAACCAAAGCCTAATACTTAGGGATTCTCTTTCGTGGTCTCATTAAACGTAATTATAAAATGTTATTCGTTATGTAATCTCAGTGTGTATTTTATATTCTCTTATGTGTTCGTATTTGTTTATGAACTGTATTTCACAAAGGGGCGTTTATTATTATTTTTTGCTATATTTCGCAAGATGTTGTTTGTCAAGTCTTAATTTTGTTTTTATGTTATTTTTATTTTACAAATAGTTTTTCATATCATATCTGTGTGACTGAGTATTATGTCTCAATATTTAATAAATAAGAAAACATTAAATGAAAACATTTCAAGTGAAATCAATACAAATGAACATTCAACAACAGAAGATCCTCTTTCTCCTAGCAAAGTAAAAACCTATGTAACAACACAAAAAAAAACAAAAAAAACAAGAGAAAGAACATCAAGAAAAAGGAAAAAAAAACAATTATACAAATACTAACAATATTGTTATTGATATCAATAAAACACAACTGAAATTAAAAAATAAAAAAGCAAACCAATATTAAAAAAATAGAAAATATTCTAAGAAAAAATAAAAACCAATTATTTTATTTAAATTCATTAATCATTATGAAATAAATTAAATAAGTTTAAAAATCTATATTTATGTAATGAGACTAAAAATAAAAATATTAAATAACAAAATTATGAAATCATAATATACTTTACACATTCGCAATGAAAAAAAAGGGGGCGGTGTAAAAGTAGATAACTAATATCTTAATGAGACAAAATGCTAACAAAACATAAATAAAGTATAAATTCTAAATATATTTGTAAATATAAACGTGCATTTTCACACACAAAAGTCTCGTCATAGTTTTACTGGCAAAATAACATGTATTTCATTAAATATGTATTGGTAAAAAATATATATAAATAATTATTTATATGTTGGATAAAAATACTAAATAATAAGCCTTTAAAAATTGATTAAACAAATTAAATTACATTAGAATAAAATGGAAAATAAATAAATTTAAATAGAAACACATATCGAAAACACTGTGAAACTCATATAAACAAAATGGGAAAAAAATGAATAAATATAATTATGAAAAATAACAGTAAAGTGAGGCAAGCGAGACAAAACATATAAAACCACTCCAAAAGAACTATACAGAATCAGTCTATAGAGAGAACAATTGAAAAGTAACTTATCTCTACTAACCCCACTGGAAGTGTAATTTCTTCTTCTGGTTATATCTACACAGCTTTTCTATAGCTAATAATTAAAGTGATTGGAAACTTTAGCTAATCAAATTCCATAGAATTTGCAAAGGCGTTTGATACAGTGCCACATGAGAGATTAATGCACAAAATTAAGGGACTGAGAATAGCTGAAAATGTTAGCTCATGGATAAATAACTAGATAAAAGATAGGGAGCAATGAGTAATAGTGAATGGATCATACTCAGATTGGACAAAAGTTATCAGTGGAGTCCCCGAGGGATCAGTACTGGGCCCTGTTCTTTTTAATATTTTTATTAATGACTTGGAGCAAGGATTAAATAGTGGCATCTCTATTTTTGCAGATAATACTAAGCAGGATGAACTTTTGTTACAAAGGGATCTGCAAAAATTAGAAGTATAGGCAGGTAAATGGAATATTAGACTTAATATGGGAAAATGCAAGGTTCTACATTTTGGTAGTAAAAATATGCAGGCTATGCATTATTTAAATGGGATAAGACTTAGCCAAACAGAGGAGGAAATTAATTTGGGAGTAGTAATAAATAACAAGCTAAAGATGGATGCACAATGCAGGGCAGAGGCTTCAAAGGCTAACTAATAAGATACTAGTATGTATTAACAGAGGCATTGATTCAAGGGAGGAAAGCATACTTCTGTCACTATATAAATCCCTGGTAAGACTTCACCTTGAGTATGGAGTGCAGTTCTGGGGATATTGCAGAACTAGAAAAAGTTCATAGAAGGGCTACAAAGCTAATACGGGAATGGAGAATTTAAGTTATGGGGAGAGGCTAGCCAAACGAGGTCTGTTTTCCCTAGAAAAAAAGGCGCTTGAGAGGTGACATGATTACTTTATATAAATATATTCAAGGCCCATATACAGAAATGGCATAAGCTCTGTGTATTCCAAGAAAATTGTTTGTGACAAGAGGTCACAATTTAAGGTTGGAGGAAAGGAGATTTAAGATGTAAGTATATTAGATTTGTATAGGTTGAACTTGATGGTCTTTTTTCAACCTCATCTACTATGTTACTATGTTACATATCAGTAATCTTTGCCATTAAAAGGTATGTGTGTACCTTTTATTTTCTAATCTGTCAATGAAAAGGGTTACGTTTGTGCTTATAGTAGTGTTTCTATGTTATGCCGGCCCACTGGGATAAACTCTTTTTTTTAAAAAACAATTCAAATGAACATCCAATCAGTGCGTGTGTCATATGACACTTTTGAAGTCCAGCCCTTTAGCCCCCAGGAAGCCTATGTAGAAAGTGGGTGGGACTGCTCTCTATGGCCCTGATATTCAAAACCTCTCTGCTCAGGTGAGATGTTCTAAAATGATCCTCCAGCACTGCAAGATCCCTAGCTTTTGTCTATGTTTTAGTATATATTACATTCTGAGCAAACTTCACCTGCATACAGCTGGCGAGACAAATCAGTGAGACAAGCTTATATAAAATAGTTAGAAAATTTCACAAGACTTGTGAGAGGGCTTCAGACATATCCTGGGAACTGCCCTGTCCCTCCCACTTTTTTAAAGTGTCAGTTTAATTTGCAATGCAGCAAATTCATGGTGCAAGGTCATTTGTATATATAAACATAAATATACAAAAAATCATCCTAATTTGTTAAAGTAACACAGAAATGTAACAAAACTCTCATGTCACTCAGTGTTGTATTGCACTGGTCTTGTCCCTCCTTCATATATAGAAATGAGTGAGATCTCACAGTTCTGGAGAGTTCCGCCCTTTTTCTTTTGAATATTCAGTGAGTTCAGCCCCTGTTAAGTCTGAACTGTAATTTCACTACAAGCTAAAGAAAATTTGAATATCAGGGCCCATATCACATCCCAGTCAAAAGAGGAAATGAATTGGGGTGGAGGAAAAGAAGATTCCATAATTCTTATATTATATAAGGTGTATTATCCGGTTTTGCTTGTACACCAATATATTTTCCAATGCAACATTCTTAAAGACTAAAATTTACCATCACTTTAAGTATAGAAATTTTCAGTATAGTTTGGGACACCACAGGCAAAATCAGCTATTTCAAATCCTGAAATAGAGGTAAATTACTTACTTGTAAACAATTTAACACATTACAGCAGGTAAAATTGATCATTGGAAACAAATTAACCCCTTAATGACAGAGGACGTACCAGGTACGTCATAGAAAAAACTTCCCTTAACGACAATTGACGTACCTGGCACGTCCTCTGTTGTCTGAAGTGCTGGAAGCGATCATGATCGCTTCCAGCTGCTTACAAGGGATTGTAGTGATGCCTCAATATTGAGACATCACTGCAATCCCCTATTTTACATACCGATGCAGAAAGGGCCACTCTGTGGCCCTCTCTGCATTGGCCATTGATTTTAACACAGTCGTTGGTGGGTGGGAGCTGCTTCTGGCTATAATATGTTAAGTTGCTTATTCCCCAACCGATCTGTCATTGCCTGGTGTGCGGTTGTGGCGGGGGGGTGTGGGGGCCGGTGTGCGCAAAGTATGCAGGCAAGTGGGGAAAAAAAAGACATATGTAGATGCAGGGGGATCTTTGTTCTTAAGTAAGGGATCTGGGAGGGGGAGGGATGTAGATCATTTAGGGGGGCCAGCTACACTACAGAAAACAAATATGTCATATAAAAAGTTAAAAAAAAACTATTTTGGGGGGGCAAATTGGGTACTGGCAGACAGCTGCCAGTACCCAAGATGGCGGCAAATAGGTAGAGCGGGAGGGTTAGAGAGATGTATGGGGGGGGGATCAGGGAGGTTGTGGGGTAAGGGGGGATCCATCACTGCAGACTGTATAAAAAAAATAAAAAAATAAAAATATATTTTTATTTCAGTACTGGCAGACTTTCTGCCAGTACTTAAGATGGCGGTGACAATTGTGAGGTGGGGGAGGGAAGAGAGCTGTTTGAGGGTGGTCAGGGGGGATCAGGGGGTGGGATGTGTCAGGTGGGAGACTGATCTCTACACTAAAGCTAAATAATAACCCTACAAGCTACCTAATTAACCCCTTAACTGCTGGGCATATTACAAGTGTTGTGCGCAGCAGCATTTAACGGCCTTATTATTACCAAAAAGCAACGCCAAAGCCATATATGTCTGCTATTTCTGAACAAAGGGGATTCCAGAGAAGCATTTACAACCATTTGTGCCATAATTGCACAAGCTGTTTGTAAATAATTTCAGTGAGAACCCTAAAATTGTGAAAAATTTAAGTTTTTTTTTATTTGATCGTATTTGGCGGTGAAATGGTGGCATGAAATATACCAAAATGGGCCTAGATCAATAATTTGGGTTGTCTACTACACTACACTAAAGCTAAAATTAAACCTTAAAGGGACAGTATAGACTCATTTTCATATAACTGCATGTAATAGACACTACTGTAAAGAATAAGATGCACAGATACTGATATAAAAATCCAGTATAAAACTATGTAAAAACTTACTTAGAAGCTGTCAGTTTGGCTCTGTTGAAAAGGTAGCTGGAAAGCCCACTGCAAGTGGCAAATAAGACACCCCCCCTCCCCCTTCTTTTGCATATGAAAAGACCCTTTACACAAACAGGAGCAAGCTGGAGAAGGTAGCTGACCGTATTCACATAAAACTTTGGGGCTTGGTTAGGAGTCTGAAAATCAGAGCAATGTTATTTAAAAATAAGCAAAACTATACATTTATTTTTTTTTAAAAACTTTATGGGCTATACATGGAAGTAGTTTTTAGTTTGTTTTTAGTTATAGCTATTTTAGGGGGATATCTGTGTGTGCAGGTGACTATTACTGTGCATAATTATTAGGCAACTTAACAAAATACAAATAAATACCCATTTCAATTATTTATTTTTACCAGTGAAACCAATATAACATCTCAACATTCACAAATATACATTTCTGACATTCAAAAACAAAACAAAAACAAATCAGTGACCAATATAGCCACCTTTCTTTGCAAGGACACTCAAAAGCCTGCCATCCATGGATTCTGTCAGTGTTTTGATCTGTTCACCATCAACATTACGTGCAGCAGCAACCACAGCCTCCCAGACACTGTTCAGAGAGGTGTACTGTTTTCCCTCCTTGTAAATCTCACATTTGATGATGGACCACAGGTTCTTAATGGGGTTCAGATCAGGTGAACAAGGAGGCCATGTCATTAGATTTTCTTATTTTATACCCTTTCTTGCCAGCCACGCTGTGGAGTACTTGGACGCGTGTGATGGAGCATTGTCCTGCATGAAAATCATGTTTTTCTTGAAGGATGCAGACTTCTTCCTGTACCACTGCTTGAAGAAGGTGTCTTCCAGAAACTGGCAGTAGGACTGGGAGTTGAGCTTGACTCCATCCTCAACCCGAAAAGGCCCCACAAGCTCATCTTTGATGATACCAGCCCAAACCAGTACTCCACCTCCACCTTGCTGGCGTCTGAGTCGGACTGGAGCTCTCTGCCCTTTACCAATCCAGCCACGGGCCCATCCATCTGGCCCATCAAGACTCACTCTCATTTCATCAGTCCATAAAACCTTAGAAAAATCAGTCTTGAGATATTTCTTGGCCCAGTTTTGACGTTTCAGCTTGTGTGTCTTGTTCAGTGGTGGTCGTCTTTCAGCCTTTCTTACCTTGGCCATGTCTCTGAGTATTGCACACCTTGTGCTTTTGGGCACTCCAGTGATGTTGCAGCTCTGAAATATGGCCAAACTGGTGGCAAGTGGCATCTTGGCAGCTGCACGCTTGACTTTTCTCAGTTCATGGGCAGTTATTTTGCGCCTTGGTTTTTCCACATGCTTCTTGCGACCCTGTTGACTATTTTGAATGAAACGCTTGATTGTTCGATGATCACGCTTCAGAAGCTTTGCAATTTTAAGAGTGCTGCATCCCTCTGCAAGATATCTCACTATTTTTGACTTTTCTGAGCCTGTCAAGTCCTTCTTTTGACCCATTTTGCCAAGGGAAAGGAAGTTGCCTAATAATTATGCACACCTGATATAGGGTGTTGATGTCATTAGACCACACCCCTTCTCATTACAGAGATGCACATCACCTAATATGCTTAATTGTTAGTAGGCTTTCGAGCCTATACAGCTTGGAGTAAGACAACATGCATAAAGAGGATGATGTGGTCAAAATACTCATTTGCCTAATAATTCTGCACTCCCTGTATAAATAGATCATCTACAAAACATTTATGCAAAGAAAAAATGTGTGTATAATGTCCCTTTAAAGCTCCCTACAAGCTCCCTAATTAACCCCTTCACTGCTGGGCATAATACACGTGTGGTGTGCAGCGGCATTTAGCGGCCTTCTAATTACCAAAAAGCAACGCCAAAGTCATATATGTCTGCTATTTCTGAACCAAGGGGATCCCAGAGAAGTATTTACAACCATTTATGCCATAATTGCACAAGTTGTTTGTAAGTAAATTCAGCGAAAAACCTAAAGTTTGTGAAAAAATTTGTGAAAAAGTCAACTTTTATTTTTATTTGATCGCATTTGGCTGTGAAATGGTGGCATGAAATATACCAAAACGGGCCTAGATCAATGCTTTGGGATGTCTTCTAAATAAAAATATATACATGTCAAGGGATATTCAGGGATTCCTGAAAGATATCAGTGTTCCAATGTAACTAGCGCTAATTTTGAAAAAAAGTGGTTTGGAAATAGCAAAGTGCTACTTGTATTTATTGCCCTATAACTTGCAAAAAAAGCAAAGAACATATAAACATTGGGTATTTCTAAACTCGGGACAAAATTTAGAAACTATTTAGAATGGGTGTATTTTGGTGGTTGTAAATGTGTAACAGATTTTGGGGGTCAAAGTTAGAAAAAGTGTGGTTTTTTTTCCATTTTTTCCTCATATTTTATATTTTTTTTTATAGTAAATTATAAGATATGATGAAAATAATGGTATCTTTAGAAAGTCCATTTAATGGCGAGAAAAACGGTATATAATATGTGTGGGTACAGTAAATGAGTAAGAGGACAATTACAGCTAAACACAAACCCTGCAGAAATGTAAAAATAGCCATTGTCATTAAGGGTAAGAAAATTTAAAAATGGTCTGGTCATTAAGGGGTTAAAGAGGATAAAAAAGTAGGGTACACAATCCCACTCTGTCACGTAAAATAGCCTTATACTATTTACTGTTACTAAGAGTTTTAACCATATCCTAAAGAATTATTGCAAATTAAAGATGCTATACACCTGAAAGTCCTGATAAACATTATATTGAAATCAGTGATTGGTACATTTGGGAAAAAAAATAATAAACCAATATTCTTCATGGTTTTTTAAATGTATTTCATGTTATTTTCTGCACTTATACCCTTATACCCTTTTTGTATTTCAACTGTATAGTTGGAATGAAAAGATATGCAGGTTTATTTAGTTGAGCTTTTCCGATCGTCTGTATTTCTGTCTTTTACATGTTAATCTTTGTGATTTAAAAAAAAAAACTACATAAAATAAATAAATCTGAATACTAGGGAGTTAATTTATCAATGTCTATCCGACATGATACGCTGTAGCGTATCATGTCTGACAGACATCACTGAATGTCGCCAGTATACGCTGTCGGCATTTATCATTGCACAAGCAGCTCTGGTGAACTGCTTGTGCAATGCCGCCCTCTGCAGATTCGCAGCCAATCGTCCGCTAGCAGGTGGGTGTCAATCAACCCGATCGCAAAGGATCGGGCGGATTGATGTCCGCAGCCTCAGAGGCAGCGGACCAGTTAAGGAGCAGCGGTCTTAACCCCTTAACGACCAGCGCCATACCCTGGGCTTCTCTCTGCTGCGATCTCAATCAAAATAGCGATATTGAGCTATTTCAGCATGCCCCACTCTGTGGCCCTCTCTGCATCAGATAGCGGTGGTGCCGATTGTTGGTGGGTGGGTAGGGGCGATGAGGGGGATCCCATGTGGGATCCGTTAACGAAAAGAGATCTGGGAGGGGGGAGGGGGGAGGGTATGGAGGGGGGCAGCTACACTACAGAAAAAAATGGGTCTTTTATTTATTTATTTATTTATTTTTTTAAATAGCCACATTTGCAGCAAACTGGGTACTGACAGACAGCTGCCATTACCTAAAATGGTGGCAAATTGGTAGAGGGGGAGGGTTAGAGAGCTTTTTTTGGGGGGGTGGGATCAGGGAGGTTGGGGGGGTTAGGAGGGAACCTATACTGCAGCAAATATATTAAAAAAAAGGCTTTTATTTTCATACTGGAAGACTTTCTGTCGGTACTTAAAGGGACAGTCAATTCAAAAAAAAATGTTCATGATTTGAGTAGGGCATGTAATTTTAAACAACTTTCCAATTTACTTTTATTACCAATTTTGCTTTGGTCTCTTGGTATTCTTAGTTGAATGCTAAACCTAGGAGGTTCATATGCTAATTTCTTAGACCTTGAAGGCCACCTCTAATCTGAAAGAATGTTGACAGTTTTTCACCACTAGAGGGTGTTAGTTCATATGTTTCATATAGATAACATTGAGCTCAGGCACGTGAAGCTCCTAGGAGGGAGAACTGATTGGCTAAAAATGCAAGTCTGTCAAAAGAACTGAAATAAGGAGACAGTTTGCAGAGGCATAGATACAAGGTAATTATAGAGGTAAAACATGTATTATTATAACTGTGTTAATTATGCAAAACCAGGGAACGGGTAATAAAGGGATTATCTATCTTTTTAAACAACAAAAATGTTGGTGTTGACTGTCCCTTTAAGATGGCGGTGACAATTGTGAGGTGGGGGAGGGAGGAGAGCTGTTTGAGGTGGGTCAGGGAGGGATTAGGGATGGGATGTGTCAGGTGTGAAGCTGATCTCTACACTAAAGCTAAAATTAAACCTACAAGATACCTAATTAACCCCTTCACTGCTGGACATAATACAAGTGTGGTGCACAGCAGCATTTAGCGGCCTTCTAATTACCAAAAAGCCATGCCAAAGCCATATATGTCTGCTATTTCTGAACAAAGGGGATAACAGAGAAGTAAAAAATGTACGATATAAAATCATACAATAGGGTGCGCTATACTGATGCACAAGAAATGTGCGTGTAAATCTGTGCTAACGTAACAAAAAAAAGTGTTCAAAATATGATTCTAATAGTGATCATGGATTGTGCTGTTATGTTATGTTTATGTTATGTTTATGTTATGTTATGTTTATTTAAGAGCTAAAACAACGCGTTTCTCGGCCGATAAAGCTCACTGTAGTGAGCTTTATCGGCCGAGAAACGCGTTGTTTTAGCTCTTAAATAAACCTCTTTTAGATTATTTTTACCTAACATTTTGTCCGCTGACTTCCTTTTCTTATTGGTTTTTTAAAAAAAACATTTTAGTCACCCGTTTTTTTGTGACTTACTATTTTGTATGCACCTTGTGTTTTCTGAGCCTGCAACTAGCCTCAGGTGCATTTTTTGGGTGTGTTCACGTCATACCTAGAGGATTTCCTTCCCTCAGCTAACAGCTTAGCCTCAGCTGAGTATTCAGCACACACGCCGGTGAGCAGAGGACAAGCCTAAGCCGATAACAGCTACAGCTACCAACTACAGCTACTAACCACCAGCGCGCTGACTGCTGTATGAAGGTCAGCCTGCCCCTATGCGCTACTTGTTAGTGCCAACTCCATTATTTCCGACACGACTTCCACACATTCAGCGTACTGACTGCTGTATAAAGGTCAGCCCGCCTATATGCACTACCTGCGAGTGCTAAGCTCTTTGTGAGTATCCATTTGGCAGATACTTTTTATATTTGTATCACTCTTGATCTTGACGATATTACACCATTAGGCGCTCTCTCTTTGTGTTTTCTATGATAACAGAGAAGTATTTACAACCATTTGTGTCATGATTGCACAAGCTGTTTGTAAATAATTTCAGTGAGAAACCTAAAATTTGATCGCATTTGGCAGTGAAATGGTGGCATGAAATATAACAAAATGGGCCTAGATCAATACTTTGGGTTGTCTACTAAAATATATATGTATATATTGATAGGTAAATATAAAAAATGCTCTATTTATGTTTAAATGTAGTGATGGCAAAAATGCTAAAAATGCTCTGGTCTTTTGGGGAAGTTTTGTCTGAAATGCCCAGTCCTTAAGGGGTTAAGAAGACCACTGCTACATTAATGCTGTTTCCGGCAAACCTGAAGGCTGATGCGAAAACAGGGGCATCAGGGGCCATTTGGCCCTTGATAAATCGGCCCCTAGGTATAGCATTAAAGGGATAATGGAAAATTATGATGTTGCTTTTAAATAAAGAAATTGTTTTTAATATATACACTTGCTGCTGTTTTGGAGTTTATCAGCTTTCACCTTTGGTTTTGGAGTGCTACCTGTTTGGCAGTGGAGTTCATTCTGCTGGGCGACTGAAAAGCCCCAGTCTGCCTGTATTGCACCTGGAGGTGCTTTCCATCTTGTGAGTGTAAAACCATATCTTACTACTTTGCCTTGCCATACAGTACTAGGCTATGGGGGTTCGCTTTATATTCCTATATAGGCATTGGTGGTGACCCCCTTGGAACTCTCCTGTTCTGGACTACAGCTTGTCTCCATCCAGTGAGCTGGACTACTGTGAAGTTCCAGTCTGCCCCAATAGCACCGTTGGGTGCATCATGTTTGTGAGTAACCACTTGTCTTATCTATATTGTCACTTATATCGGTGGTACTAGGCCATTGGGGTGCCTCTGTTTTCTTCCTTTTTATAGAATTAAAGGGATATTTAAAGTGATAGTTTCCAATTTAATTCTATAACAGTTATATAACAGTTTGTGAGGCAGAGGAATGGGGAGTGAGCTCTCAGTTGCATGGGTGGTATTGCTTGTTTAAAAATGCCTGAAGTCAAGGGGCAGTGTGAAAAGTGTAATGGCACCTAAGTGGGGTTCAATGTGAGAAATTTGGCAGCTTTAGTGATATGCTCCCAGTAGTGAGATATCACTTCAACATAGAATACCAAGAGAAAGAAGCACAATTGATAATAGAAGTAAATGTATTTAAAATTGTATTATCTATCTGAATCATGAAAGAAACCGGTTGTGCTTAATGTCCCTTTAATGAATGAATTAGGTATAGGTATCTTTGATGTCAGTGTTCCCTTAATAACTCATTGTATGTAGGGATGCGCAGAAGTGTCTGTTGTGATATTCAAATGCTAGAACAAATCTAACACCTGATTTAAAGATAAGTAGTACAAGTGAGTGCAGGGTGTAGCCACCAAACTCCTGATAAAACCTAAGTGTCCCTCACATAGGTCAAACAATAATCATATGCACAAAATAGCAGGAGCGCATTAGCTAAAGGTGGAAATGTCAGAAATCTATTAATACAAAAAAAACAAATATAAAGGGTGAACATAAATGGATATGCCACATTTATTAAAATGTTAATAGAGCAATACAGTATATGAAAAACAAACAGTATCATAAACCTAACCTAACAGAACTAAAAAACGGACGCCTCCGTTTATAAAAAGAGAAAATGTTGCCACCACATTAAAAATTAAAAGTCAGTCTCTTAGAAAACTTGAGTAAGTGCAAATAAGCAAATCCAGATAGGCACTGATTTGACCTTATAATCTCCAAATATCAGTCTCAAGTTCTGGCAGTCTGTTGCTCTAGCACCTCCGTAAATGCTTTACAGACGTAGCCGAGTGACGTCACTTATGTGGGAGCTGTCCCAAAGAAACAATCCTATTGGTTCATTCTAGTCCACTGGAAAACAGAAAATTTAAATGTCGGATTCGGCATAAGCTCTTAAGTGCCTAATAGCAAGCAGGTTAAGTAAATCATTTGTAATCAAAATGATTCAACCCCCTGTAAATTGTGAAAATTTACAGATTTTCAGCTGTTTGCAGTGAATAAATCAAACAAAAGCAATTGAAATAGCTCAATGCAATGAATGCTTCAAAAGGTTTACCCAAATTCAACTGAAAATGCAACTTTTAATGAATTCTGCAGTCTCAAAATTATTCCACCCCTTCATGGCAAGCATCTTTAGTACTTAGTAGAGCAGTTTTTTGCTGTTGTGACCTGCTGCAAATGAGATGCATAGCCAGACACCAGCTTCTGGCAGCATTCCTGAGTATTCTTAGCCAATTCCTCATGAACAATGGCCTCCAGTTATTATTATTATCAGGTATTTGTAGAGCGCCAGCAGATTCCGCAGCGCTATACACATAGGCGGTATACAAGATAACATTTATAGGGATCAAATGCGTAGAGGGCCCTGATGAGAGCTGCACTGTTGTAGTCGGCTCTTATGAAGGTGATCTGCAAACAGTTGGCCTGTTAGGTTTACATGTTAAGGTGTTCAAGGGTATAGAAATTGAGTTAGGAAACGTTAGAGTAGGTTGTATGCATACCTGAATATTAGAGTCTTTAGGGAGCGCTTAAAGCTTACAAAACTAGGGGAAAGTCTTGTGGAGCGAGTGTGAGGATTTGACCAAGTACTTTCATTTACAATATATATTTACAAAAGTTGAGGTTTGTAGCTAAAGTAATTTCACCCATAAATACTGACAGATATCTGGAAATAACTATATTTTAGCATTTAGTCAGGAGAAGGTTAATCTAGAAATTAGGTCACACAAATACTGAATGAAACCTAAAGTTAGCAGATATAAATGCTGTATGTACAGGAAGCTCTATTGAGAAGTGTACAAGGCTAAGGTAACATAAGTACTTACAATGAGACCCGCTGAGAGAATTAAGAGACAATGTATCCAGCTATTAGTATGAGGCTGTTATAATGAGAGTAATGATTAAACACGGAATACAGTTCTCCTGTAGGTGTAGGATACTTGCGGTTGTTGTAGTGCAGCTGAGGGGGTTAATCTGAGAGGTACAACGTGGTGCTGCAGGGAAGCTCCGTGAAGTAGCTCTGGAGAGGTGTTACAGTTAGTGTGACCAGGAAAGTGAGCAGCAAACTGCTGAGCTGAGATGGCTGAACAGAATGGAACAACAATACTGCAGAGTTGGTCAGAGGCTTAGTGGTTAGTACAAACCAAGAGGCAGAAGAAGATCCTACTCTGAGACTGCACAGAGCAGTAGTGGATAGGACTTAGAATGCGGCTGGTTAGGTCAGCAGGAAGCGTTCCGGTCATGTGATGACCTTTGAAGCAGAGTCGGAAGATATTCTTAGGAAAATATGCTAGAGCAGGCTAGCGGTGAAAGTATTCTTGATGAGAACCAAAGGTTCTTGGAAGAAGATTGCACAGGAAGAGCTTACAAGGTTTGTAAGGCTAATACCACACAAGTTCAAAATATGTAAGCAATTAGTGTAGGTAGGAAGTGAGCTTAAATAGGTGATGTAAAAGAGGAGGTGCTAATGTAAAGGTATATCACAGATCCCCCTTCTCAAGGAATCCTCTCCAAGGAGTTGAGTCGGGCCTTCAGAGGATATCTGAGATGGAATGCAGTGAGTAATTTATGAGCATGGACATCAGAATGAAGAACCCAAGAATCCTCATCAGGACCATATCCCTTCCATCATAAAAGGTATTCCAGTTTTCTGCGTCTGAGGAATGAGTCAAAAATAACCTCTACTTTAAATTCTTCGTGATCAGCAAAGCAAACTGGGGGAAGAGGTACTTTGGTACAACTGGAATGTTGAATTGGAACATGGGATTTCAACAGGGAAATATGAAAAGATGGATGTATTTTATAGGAATCAGGGAGATCCAGGACTACAGCATTAGGGTTTATAATTCTTTTAATAGGGAATGGACCAATGAATTGGTTTTCTTACTATCTAGATGGGAGGTCAATCTTCAGATGTTTAGTGGATAGCCAAACTAGGTCTCCCACCTTATAATCTGGAGCAGGTCTATGGCATAAGTCGTAGTAGTGTTTCTGCCTAGACTTGGACTCTGTTAAATCGAGCTTTAGAAATTATAACCCCTTTTTTTAGAGTGGTAGAATAATCAGTAGCAGCAGGGGACTTGTCGTTAGTTGTAGGCAAGGATATAGTTGTCGGGTAGCAAAGAAAGGACTTGTTCTAGCGGATCTGGATATAGAGTTATTGTAAAAGAAGTCAGCCATTGCTAGGTAGGATATACAATTATCTTGGAGATGATATACATAGCATCTAAGATATTGCTCTAGGAAGGATCTGATTTACCATTTCCGTTAAACCGTTTGTCTGGGGATGATAAGACGTGGATAGTCTAGTGTCGATTTTGAGTATGTTGCACAGGGCTTTCCAGAAGAAGGAGGTGAACTGAGTCCCTCTATCTGTTATTATGATGGAGGGTAACCCATGAAGTTTGGCAATGTGGTTCAGGAAAGCATTAGCTGTTTCTACGGCAGTTGGTAAACATTTTAGAGGAATGAAGTGGGCTAATTTAGTAAGATGGTCGATTACTACGAGAATAGTATTGTGATAATGAGATGGTGGAAGTTCCAAAATGAAGTGCATTGATATAGTAGACCAAGGAGTAGCTGGAATAGGTATAAGAGTTAAAAAAGCTGAAAGGTTTTTTACGATCAACTTTATTTTGAGCACATACATCACAAGAGTTTACATAGTCATGGATAGCTTTGTCCATATGAGGCCACCAAAAATATCTCCTGATTAATTTGGTGGTCTTTTTCACCCCTGGATGACCAGATAAAGGGTAATCATGGAATTGAGAAAGTACTGAATCTCTGAGGGTATGGGGTATGTATATCATATTTTTGTTGTAGTATAGACCCGAAGAAGCTTTTTTTGATAAAATTCATCATAGGTGTAGAATCATCCTTCAGAGCTTTTAATATTTCCCTTTCAAAGGAGGTTAAGGTCCCTATGAATTTTTCAGGAGGAATAAAATTAATTGTGCTATAAATTCCAGAAGTTTTATCATGAATTCGAGACAAAGCATCAGCCTTAGCGTTACATGAGCCGTGATTGTAGGTGATGAGGAAATCAAATCTATCTAAAAATAAAGCCCATCTCACTTGGCAGGAGGATAGAGTTTTATTTGTTTCTAGATATTAAGGATTTTTATGATCCGTGAAGATTAGGATTGGTTTGGAGGTGCCCTCTAAAATAAGGCTTAATAGCTAGTATTTCTTAGTCGCCAATTGAATAGTTTATTTCAGGGGGTTGTAAAGTTCTGGAATAGAATGCTATGGGATGTAATTTAGATGAATCACTACATCTTTGTGAAAGAACAGCACTAATACCTGAATTAGAAGCATCAATTTCCATGATAAATTGGTTGTTATGATCTGAGAGGTAGCTTGCTGTGTTTAATGGGACAAGAGGAATTTTTGATGTAGCTTGGTTAGGTTGGTCAAAGGATTGATTATGGTGGAGAAGTAGAGAATTAATTTCCTGTAAAAGTTGGAAAAACCCATGAATCTCTGAAGAGATTTAACGAATGTAGGTCTGAGACAGTTTGTAATAGCTGAAACTTTTTCAGAATCCATTTGCATCCTGTTGGGGGAGATTATGTAACCTAGGAATTTAATCTTGTTTACGTGAAACTGAAATTTCTCCAATTTAGCGAATAGTCTGTGATCGCAGAGATGAGTAAGGACCCATCGAACATGTTTTTCATGTTCTTGAGTATTCTTTGAATATATGAGTATATCGTCAAGATATATGATGACACAGGTGTCTGCTAGATCTCTAAATATATCGTTTATGAAATATGTAAAAGTTGCTGGGGCATTACAAAGCCCAAAGGGCATCACTCTATATTCAAATAGACCATACCATTGTTCTAAATGCTGTCTTCCACTTATCACCTTCCCTCATTCTGATGAGGTTATATGCTCCTTTAAGATCCAGCTTGGTATAGATTCTCACTCCATTGAGGCATTCAAGGAGTTCTGGTATGAGTAGAAGAGGGTATCGGTTTTTGATGGTGACTGTATTAAGGGCTTTGTAATCTAATATGGGTCTCAAGGTATTGTCCTTATTTTTAACAACAAAAATCCCTGTGGCAGCTGATGAGGTGGAGAGCAATAAATCCCTTTTTTTAAATTGTCATCTAGATATTCACGTAAGTGACAGAGTTCATTTTATGACAATGGATATAGTTTACCAAAAGGTATTTGGGAGTCAGGTACGGTGTCAATAGGACAGTCGTAGATCCTGTGTGGGGGTAAGGATTTGGCTTCTTTTACATCAAAAATATCTTTTAAATCATGATATTCAGGTGGAATAGCAAGATCAAGACTAGATATGGTGAGGTGAGGATAGTAAGTACTGTTTCAGTAATGGGATTGCAGTGTTATAGTGTTATGTGTCCAGTCTATGGAAGGGTTATGCTTGGATAACCAGGGGTAACTGTAACGCTAGTGGGATACTCCTCTATCAGACCAAACTCGGCCAGTAGTCTTGTTATCCTGGCATTGAGCCGGAATGATAGGGAATATCCCAGAGCAGAGAGAGTTAGCGAGATGAGGAAGGTGGTACTCACCACAGGCAGGACAGTCCCCAGCGGCAACAGCAGAGCAGTCCAAGGATGAACCACTAGAATGGTCAGGAAGGCAGGGTTTGGCAACAGCAAAGCAGTCCAAGGATAAACCACTAAAATGGTCAGGCAGGCAGGATTTGGCAACAGCAAAGCAGTCCAATGATAAACCACTAGAATGGTCAGGCAGGGTTTGGCAACAGCAAAGCAGTCCAGCAGATTCAGGGTTAAGGCAGGTAGAGTAGTCAGACAGGCAGATTCAGCAACAGTAATCAATCCAGCAGTTTAAGGGTTAAGGCAGGTAGAGTAGTCAGACAGGCAGATTCAGCAACAGTAATCAATCCAGCAGTTTAAGGGTTAAGGCAGGTAGAGTAGTCAGACAGGCAGTATTCAGCAACAGTAATCAGGCACTTAGAAAGAACGATCTGTCACACCCAGGAGTACACAAAGTAACACCTATATTTGGGCAGTGACAGATCGTTTGGAGAAGTTTAAATAGGTGCAGGATTTGCGCCACTGAGGTCTGACCGGCATCAGGAGCGTGCAGCGATGATGTCAGCACCGCACGCATCTGAGCTGACACTGCCCTTGGCAACGAGCAGGGAAGGAGATGCTGCGCCCCTAGCAACGGCTAGAGCGGCACGGCGTGACATAGCCCCCCTCTCAAGGGTTCCCTCCGGGAACCACGGTCAGCCTCAAAGGATGAGCAGCATGGAATCTGGAGACCAGAGATGGAGCAGGAACCCAGGAACTATCTGCCATGAAGTAACCCTTCCAATGAATCAGATACTGCAGTTGTCTGTATCTGGAGTCCAGGATCTTAGCTACCTCATATTCGGGGTCACCATGGACCTGGAGCGGAGGAGGAGGAGGAGCTCTGAGCCGGGTATATCTATTCTTGATGTAAGGTTTAAGTAGTGAGATGTGGAAGACTGGATGTATGCGTAGGGTTTTTGGCAAGGCCAGTTTGTAGGCAACAGGAGACAGTCTTTTCAGGACCTTGTAAGGTCCGATAAACCTAGGCCCCAATTTGTGACAGGGTTGAATAGACGAATATGTCGAGTAGAGATCCAAACACGTTCACCCACTGGAATGGAACGTACAGAAGCCCTATGACGATCAGCAAATTTCTTATATCTAGAGACAGTTGAATGCAGCTGAGAGCAAATACATTTCCAGTGAGTGGTGAGTTCAGTGACGTGTCGGTCTGCGTAGGCTTCGAGATCCTGGTTCTCTCAGTTAGTCCATTGGTCTGAGGATGGTAGCCAGACAACAAGGAAACAGTGGTTCCAATCAACTTACAAAAGGCTCTCCAGAAGGCAGAGATGAACTATGGACCTCTGTCGGAAACAATATTCACAGGAATGCCATGAAGTCATACTACATGCAAGAGAAAAAGGGACAAAAATTCTTGCGCAGAAGGCAGTTTGGTTAGGGGTACGAAGTGAGCCAGTCTGGAAAAGTGGTCCACCACAACGCAGATAACTGTATGGTGGTCGGAAGAAGGACGGTCCACAATGAAGTCAATTTTTATGTATGTCCATGGAGGTTTTGGAATGGACAATGGTTAGAGCAAGCCGGGAGGCAAAGATCGAGGAGTCTTGTTGGCAACACAAATTGTGCAGGCTTTCACATAATCCTGAGCATCAGACTTCATAGTAGGCCACCAAACATGTTGAGAAAGACGCTTGAAAGTCCTAGTCGAACCAGGATGTCCTGAGAGTTTGCTATCATGAGCCCAGGGTAGCACAGGGATATGCAGGTTCAGGGTACAGAGAGGATATCAGAGGCCATGGGGGCTCCAGGAGGTTTACTAGACTGAGCACATTGCAATCTTTGCAGAAGGGTGGTATTGAGTTGAGCAACCACACAGGAGGGGGGTATTATGTGTTCTGAGGATTTACTTGAGTGAGGGAACTGACGGGAAAGGGCGTCCACCTTCTTGTTGTTGGTTCCAGGAAGATACGAGACCACAAAGTTAAAACAGGAAAAAAACAAGGCCCACCTAGCCTGTCGAGGATTGAGTCGATGAGCAGTCTCTAGGTAAGTCAGATATTTGTGGTCGGTGAGAATCTGAATAGGATTGGCGGTGCCCTCTAACCAAAAACCCCATTCAGTCAAGGCCATCTTAATGGCTAAGAGTTCACGATTACCCACATCGTAGTTCCTCTCAGCAGGAGTAAAGCGTTTAGAGAAAAAGACTACAGGGTGTGACTTGCAAGTCAAAGGGTCCCTTTGGGTAAGAACAGCTCCAGCCCCTATCTCGGAGGCATCAACCTCTAAAGTGAACTGTAGGTCAGGATCAGGATGGCGAAGCACAGGAGCTGAACAGAAAGCCTTTTTCAGACAAGAGAAGGCATTTATGGCATCAGGAGGCCAATGTTTACAATTTTTGTTCCGTTTTGTCAATTCTTTATAAACTTGCTGTAATAATTTTAAAATCCCAAGAACCTTTGCAATTCCTTTAAAGAGGTAGGTTGAGGCCATTCTAGAACTGCTGTGAGTTTAGCAGGATCCATGGCAAAACCCTCCTTCGAGATGACATAACCAAGGAATTGTCTCTGAGACAAAGAAGCACCTGTCTCACGTGCCTATGATGCTCCTCTAAAGTGGAAGAGAAAACAAGGATATCATCCAGATAAACGATGACAGTGAGGTTGAGGAGGTCACGGAAGACATAGTTGACAAATGCCTGGAAGATTGCAGGGGCGTTACACAGCCCAAAGGGCATTACAAGGTAGTCAACACCACAAGCATCTGAGACAACACTGCCCCTGGCAACGAGCAGGGAAGGAGATGCCATGCCTCTAGCAATGGCTAGAGCGGCGTGGTGTGACAGTAACCAAGGATTACAGTATGTAGAGAAGTGGAAATTACATCAAATGTAGCATATTCAGTGTAGCCCTTAAGAGTAGTGAGAAGAAGAGGAATTGTGTGATGAGTAATGGGGCCATTGTGGATGAAAGTACCATCAATAACTTTCACAAATAGTGGGTTATGGTTTAATACAGTGGGGATTTTATTGACTTTCACAAAATCAGAATCGATGAACAATCCAAATGCGCCTGAATCTATTATGGCTTCAGTCTTGGTTTGTTGGTGATCCCACTGTAATGACAAAGGGAGATTGATTAGAAAAGAGACATTAGTGGATGAGAGAGTATTAATGGTATGTTTCTTATCCTTCTTCTGTTGAGACAGAATAGGACAGAATGAAACAGTATTGTCCTTGCTTGCACAGTACAAGCATAGATGGCTGTGCAACGTCTGTTATTTCTCTCTTGGGATAGTGGGCCTTTTATTGTGCCAATTTCCATTGGTGTAGAACTTGAAGCTGATCTCTCTGGGTTGTAAGGTGGGGTTCTTTTTTGTAAGGTGTCTGAATTAAATCTTTCTGCTCTCCTTTTACGTAATCTATGGTCCAATGTCATTGAAAGTTTAATCAAAGCATCAAGGATTTCAGGCATGTCTAGGCATGAGAGTTCATCCTTTAAAGATTCGGAGAGTCCTAGCCTGAACTGGTTTCTGAGACTAATCTGGTTCCATAAAGATTCCATTGACCACATCTGAAACTCCGTTATATACTCCTCAACTGGTATTTTACCCTGTTTTAAGGAGCGTATCTTGGTCTCAGCAATAATTTGTTTGTTACAGTCCTCATAGAGACTGCCCATAGCAGAAAAAGAATTATCCAGTTAAAATGGGATCATTATTTTCAAAGAAACGGTTTGCCCAGGCCCTGGGTTCTCCCTTCAGGAAAGAAATCCTGGTGCAGACTTTTATCTTGTCTGTGTAATAAGTACGTGGCTTCATTGAAAATAACAGGTGGCAGGCATTTTTAAAATCCCTAAACTCTGACCTTTTGCCAGAAAATGGTGTTGGGGGATTATATGAGGTTCCGGTGTCTCAGTTGATTTAGGTAACATGAAGTCTTTCATTAAAGGGCAGTATTTTCAGCCTGTACTTCAGTCAGACCACTTGCTAAATAATCTATCTTTTGATTTAAAATAGCGAATTGATTGTTATTCTTGTTTCGATCCATTACCACAATCAATCTGTTTAGAGGCTTGAATATTATGTGAGGATTCGACCAAGTACTTTCATTTACGATATATATTTACAAAAGTTGAGGTTTGTAGTTAAAATAGTTTCACCCAGAAATACTGACAGATATCTGAAAATAACTATATTTTAGCATTTAGTCAGGAGAAGGTTAATCAGTAGAAATAAGGTCACACAAATACTGAATGAAACCTAAAAGTTAGCAGATATAAATGCTGTATGTACAGGAAGCTCTATTGAGAACTAAGTTCACAAGGCTAAGGTAACATAAGTATTTACAATGAGACCAGCTGAGAGAATTAAGAGACAATCAGCGAGATTACGAGTTTTGCGGTAACAGGGGTGTGTTGCTAACGAGCCTTTTTTTCTCACCGCTCACTTTTAAACCTGGCGTTAGCTGCAAAAAGGTGAGCGTAGAGCAAAATTTAGCTCCACATCTCACCTCAATACCAGCGTTGCTTGCGGTAGCGGTAAGCTGGAAAAACGTGCTTGTGCACGATTTCCCCATAGGAAACAATGGGGCTGAGCTGGCTGAAAAAAAACCTGCAAAAAAGTAGCGTTCAGCTCCTAACGCAGCCCCATTGTTTCCTATGGGGAAATGAATTTTATGTCTGCACCTAACACCCTAACATGAACCCTGAGTCTAAACACCCCTAATCTTACACTTATTAACCCTTAATCTGCCACCCCCGCTATCGCTGACACCTACATGATATTATTAACCCCTAATCTTCCGCTCTGGACACCGCCGCCACCTACATTATACTTATGAACCCCTAATCTACTGCCCCCAACATCGCCAAAACCTACATTATATTTATTAACCCCTAATCTGCCCCTCCAGCGTCGCCGCAACTATATTAAATTTATTAACCCCTAATCTGCCGTTGCCAACGTCGCTGCCACTATTATAAATTTATTAACCCCTAAACCTAAGTCAAACCCTAACACCCCCCTAACTTAAATATAATTTAAATTAAACGAAATAAATTTACCATAATTAAATAAATTAATCATATTTAAAACTAAATACTTACTGATAAAATAAACCCTAAGATAGCTACAATATAACTAATAGTTACATTGTAGCTAGCTTAGGATTTATATTTATTTTACAGGCAACTTTGTATTTATTTTAACTAGGTAGAATAGTTATTAAATAGTTATTAACTATTTAATAACTACCTAGCTAAAATAAGTACAAAAGTACCTGTAAAATAAACCCTAACCTAAGTTACAATTATACCTAACACTACACTATAATTAAACTAATTACCTAAACTACCTATAATTAATTACAATTAAATAAAATAAATTACGAAAAAAAAACACTAAATTACAGAAGAAAAAAAGAATTTTAAACTAATTACACCTAATTTAATCCCCCTAATAAAATAAAAAAAGCCCCCCAAAATAATAAAATTCCCTACCCTATACTAAATTACAAATAGCCCTTAAAAGGACCTTTTGCGGGGCATTACCCCAAAGTAATCAGCTCTTTCACCTGTAAAAAAAATACAATACCCCCCCCCAACATTAAAACCCACCACCCACACACCCAACCCTACTCTAAAACCCACCCAATCAGCCAATAGAATGCAAGGTCAATCCTATTGGCTGATTGCATCAGCCAATAGGTTTTTTCCTTTTTTTTTTTTTTTTTTATTTATATTTATAACCAACATGTAGTACTGTAGTAACAGAAAAGAGAAAAAAAAAAAAATCAGAACAATACAACACCACGCAGGGTGTAATAAGTGATAATACAATCAACAGCATTATAATATACAATAACATAACTCAATACACATTTATCAGATACTACACCAGATTATATTATGCATGTTTGTATTCAAATCTAAACAAGGTTTTTTTAAGAATTGTATTAAATACTCTTCCGAGAATTTTCCTTAATACCACAATGTTGGGATTTTTATCTCTATGGGGGAACACACCAATCCAACCAACACCAAAAAGCCAGGCTAAACCGCTAACACACCAATCCAACCAACACCAAAAAGCCAGGCTAAACCGCTAAGACACACACACAAAAACAAGAAAAAAAAAAACACAAAGGAGAAAAATAAACAACAACCAACAAACTTCCTCTCTCCCTCCACCCCACTTCTACCACCTACTATTGCTCTACACTAGATACTATCCAATCAGGAGGAAAGTCCCCTACTAGCACCAGGTCCATAAAGCTTTCTGAGCTCAAAAATGGGAAGAGAATAGACTTTTGAATACAACTAGGGTACGATTTAATTATAGGCAACCATCTCACTAAAATTTTTTTAATTTTTCTCTCTGTAAGAAACCTAGTATGGTAAGATTCAAAAATAATCTGATTTTGAATTTCTTGGGTGACCACCTTCAGTGAGGGGAGACGCTTCGCCTTCCAGTTTTTAACTATTAAATGTCTCACCAACAGTATAATAATATTTAGTATAGTTACCCCTACCGGAAGAGCCGGGATCTGGATATTTAACAAGAGTATATTCTCTAGCTCTAAGGTAATATTTAATTGGTAGTACTTATTAAACCAGAAAACCACCTTCTTCCAAAGCTGTGCCATCTTTGGGCAATATCAAAACATATGGACCAGATCTGCTGCCGTCGAAGAGCAACGCGGGCACACAATACTTTGCTGGGGATAGAATCTTGAGAGCCTAGCCGGAGTTAAATAAAAGTTATTTATAAGTTTAAAATGTGCTTCCCTCCAACTCATAGGAATTTGATATTTACTTAGCATGGTGTAGCTTGCTATAACTTTTTCGGTGTTTATGTCCACCATATAGGGTAACCACGACTCACAGGTCTTAGTGAGTGAGCGTAGACTTTGTTTGGCCAGCATAATGTCATACATCAGGGATATAGATGTGTTCCCAGCCCTAAAGAGTTTCATCCAGCTCTTCACCTCAGCCCATTCACCTTCTCTTGTAAGATCCCAGTTCCATTCCTGTATATAATGTCTAGTTTGCAAATACGCATAAAAGTTATTACTATGAAGACCAAACTTATGTCTAAGATTCTCAAAAGATAATATATACCCCTCATCCGAGAAAAACTGTTTAATGGCTATGAGGCCCTTTCCAGCCCATGTCTGGAATACTGACTGATGGATTCCTGGGGAAAAGTTGACATTGCCCCTTATTGGCAAGAACTCTGAAAAAGAAAGATCCATTTCTAATATATTACACAACTTCTGCCACCCTAATACCACATTCTTTAATGACACAAGACCAGAAATATTTACCGGGAGTTTCTTAACTGGGCAGTGTAAAATAGCTTTAAGGGAGAAAGGGTAAGACAGGTAACTTTCCAAATCAATAGTAGCAAAACTATTAGCATCCGTCAACCAATCTATAGCAATCCTAGCCAAGATGGTGATATTATACAGATTAATATTAGGTAATGCCAGACCTGCCATTCCACAGGGTTGCATTAATTTTTTCAGTGAAATACGCGTTTTTTTGTTCTTCCAAATAAATTTCGAAAAAGATGAATAAATCGCTCTAATATCACTGGCAGGGATCAAGAAAGGCAGATTTTGTAAAGGGTATAACAGGCGAGGAAAAATGATTGTTTTAATTACATTCACCCTTGCTGTTATTGACAACGGGAACTGCCCCCATACTTCTAAGTCCGTTTTAATTTTTCCAACAAGAGGGACAAAATTGATATTATACCAAGTTTTAGGATTAGTATTAAAAAATAAGCCCACATACTTCAATGTAGCTACTTCTTTAAATGGTAATTTTTGTGGACTACAGCGTAACTTTTTTACCCACATCAATTCACTCTTTTCACAATTAATTTTATAGCCTGAGAAGGAGCTATAAGTCTCCAAACATGTTAGGAGAATTGGGATTTCTTGTGACGTATTATCAACACATACAGGGAGTGCAGAATTATTAGGCAAGTTGTATTTTTGAGGATTAATTTTATTATTGAACAACAACCATGTTCTCAATGAACCCAAAAAACTCATTAATATCAAAGCTGAATAGTTTTGGAAGTAGTTTTTAGTTTGTTTTTAGTTATAGCTATTTTAGGGGGATATCTGTGTGTGCAGGTGACTATTACTGTGCATAATTATTAGGCAACTTAACAAAAAACAAATATATACCCATTTCAATTATTTATTTTTACCAGTGAAACCAATATAACATCTCAACATTCACAAATATACATTTCTGACATTCAAAAACAAAACAAAAACAAATCAGTGACCAATATAGCCACCTTTCTTTGCAAGGACACTCAAAAGCCTGCCATCCATGGATTCTGTCAGTGTTTTGATCTGTTAACCATCAACATTGCGTGCAGCAGCAACCGCAGCCTCCCAGACACTGTTCAGAGAGGTGTACTGTTTTCCCTCCTTGTAAATCTCACATTTGATGATGGACCACAGGTTCTCAATGGGGTTCAGATCAGGTGAACAAGGAGGCCATGTCATTAGATTTTCTTCTTTTATACCCTTTCTTGCCAGCCACGCTGTGGAGTACTTGGACGCGTGTGATGGAGCATTGTCCTGCATGAAAATCATGTTTTTCTTGAAGGATGCAGACTTCTTCCTGTACCACTGCTTGAAGAAGGTGTCTTCCAGAAACTGGCAGTAGGACTGGGAGTTGAGCTTGACTCCATCCTCAACCCGAAAAGGCCCCACAAGCTCATCTTTGATGATACCAGCCCAAACCAGTACTCCACCTCCACCTTGCTGGCGTCTGAGTCAGACTGCAGCTCTCTGCCCTTTACCAATCCAGCCATGGGCCCATCCATCTGGCCCATCAAGACTCACTCTCATTTCATCAGTCCATAAAACCTTAGAAAAATCAGTCTTGAGATATTTCTTGGCCCAGTCTTGACGTTTCAGCTTGTGTGTCTTGTTCAGTGGTGGTCGTCTTTCAGCCTTTCTTACCTTGGCCATGTCTCTGAGTATTGCACACCTTGTGCTTTTGGGCACTCCAGAGATGTTGCAGCTCTGAAATATGGCCAAACTGGTGGCAAGTGGCATCTTGGCAGCTGCACGCTTGACTTTTCTCAGTTCATGGGCAGTTATTTTGCGCCTTGGTTTTTCCACACGCTTCTTGCGACCCTGTTGACTATTTTGAATGAAACGCTTGATTGTTCGATGATCACGCTTCAGAAGCTTTGCAATTTTAAGAGTGCTGCATCCCTCTGCAAGATATCTCACTATTTTTGACTTTTCTGTACCTGTCAAGTCCTTCTTTTGACCCATTTTGCCAAAGGAAAGGAAGTTGCCTAATAATTATGCACACCTGATATAGGGTGTTGATGTCATTAGACCACACCCCTTCTCATTACAGAGATGCACATCACCTAATATGCTTATTGGTAGTAGGCTTTCGAGCCTATACAGCTTGGAGTAAGACAACATGCATAAAGAGGATGATGTGGTCAAAATACTCATTTGCCTAATAATTCTGCACTCCCTGTATCAATAGATTGTCTGCATATAAAAGAATTTTAAGATTATGCTCCCCTAATCCAATCCCCTTCAATGACTTTCTCAGCCAAATTGCCAGTGGTTCAATAGCCATATTAAAGAGTAGGGGTGACAATGGGCACCCCTGCCTCGTTCCCCTGCCAAGCGTAATCTGCGGAGTGAGAGCCCCATTAATTAACAGATATGAAATTGGATGTTTATATAGATTCTGTATGAAATGGAAGAACTGATTTTTAAATCCAAATTCTGAAAGAGCTCTAAAAAGATGTTTCCAAATAATAGAGTCAAAAGCCTTCTCGGCATCCAGTGTTATAATAGCTGAGTCAACTCTACTCTGACTTGGCTTTTTCTCAACATTCCACGCAAGATCTAAATAGTTAACCACTTTCCGAATATTCTTAGATGAATTTCTTGTCACCATGAAGCCCACTTGATCAGTATGAATAAGTTTGTCAAGGCATTTGGAAAGTCTCCCTGCAATAATCGCCATAAGGATTTTATAATCAGCATTCAAAACTGATATTGGTCTATAAGAAGCCAATTCCTCGATATGTTTGTCCTTTTTCAAAATTAATGAGATATTTGCTACTGCAAAAAATCTAGACGGTTCCATATTCATACTAAAGTAGCTGTTAAACAGCTTCTCTAGTGTGTCTTTAATATCCTCCACCAAAATTTTCAAGAATTCTGCGGGGAGGCCATCAGGGCCCGCCGCTTTATTTATTTTAGCCTTTTCTATGCCTTTGACAATCTCATCCACCGTAATTGGGCTATTTAATGCTGCTAACTCTTCTTCAGATACTTTCGGCATCTCAATATCTGCCCAGAACTTTTCCTGATTCAGCACATTAATACCTGGAGATGTATACAAATCCTGATAATAACTATGAAACGCCTTACTAATATCTTCCATCTCTGTGTGTCTATGCTTGTCATCACGAATAGCTAGAATATAGTTCTTTCTCTTTCTATTTTGTACTAATCTTGCAAGATATTTGCAGAAGTCCCATGAAAACCCCTATAAAGAAGATTAGTTTTTAATTCTTCTTCTTGTGAATTGCATTTTAAAAAAATATCTCGTTCTTGCCTAGCTTTAATATAATTGTCCCAATTAGTATTCCCGTGTTCTGCAATAAACTTTCTATACGAATTTTTCACCTGCTTAGAAAGTTGAACTTCACGAGCGTTCATTCTTTTTCTTTTTATACAGAGATATGCCTTGATTTCCCCATGCAGGAAAGCTTTTGACGCCTCCCAAAATGTCTCTATTTTATCATAATAAGCAATATTATAACTAACATACTCTCTCCATTTCTGCCTTAACCACCGAGCAAATCTTACATTGTTAAAAAGGTACTTAGGGAAAAAAAAAGCCGAGTTTTTGTCTTTAGGCTGAGACATGGAACAGAAAGAGACCGAGACAATAGCATGATCTGAGATCATTATATCATTTATATGAGCCTCCATTTTTAACACCGATAGAGCCTCCGCAATTAATACAAAGTCTATCCTTGAAAAAGTTTTGTGGACTTTAGATTCACATGTGTATACACAAGAGTCCGGGTTCTTTACCCTCCATATATCCACCACTTTTAGCTTATGGCAAAATCTCTTAAAATATTTAGCTTGCTTATTATATTCTACAGAATTTCTTGCCCCATGTCTCTCCAGTTCAGGGCACATTGACATATTGAAGTCTCCTCCAATAATCAAATTTTGACTAATATAGGGAAACAGCTTAACCCTCATTTTTTCCCAAAAATCTTTTGAAAACCTGTTTGGACCATAAATGTTACACAGTACTAGTCTTGTGTCATTAATTTGAATATGGACTAAAATATACCTTGCAAACTCATCTCTTTCTATGTTCATTACTTTGTATGTAAGCTTTTTATTAAAAAGTATAGCTACCCCGCTTTTCCTGGCCGTGCAGGGTGTGGCTATTACTTCCCCCACCCATCTAAATTTAAGTTTTGGAATTTCATTGTCTCTAAGGTGCGTTTCCTGCAAAAACACTAAACTAGGGTCCAATTTACCCAGACTTTTAATTATTAATTTACGCTTAATGGGGGATGTAATCCCTCCAACATTCCAGGACAGAATTTTCAAACTATCTATAAATGTCATCTAGATCCAAACCTCAAAAAATATCCAGAACTGTGGCACATAGATTCCCCATACCTTGTGGCTATATGTATAGGAGAAAAAGAGGAAGCCAGCAGCGGAGCGGGGGGAGAGGAGAATAAAAATAAAATAAAAAAATAAAAAAACACCCACCACAGCATTCACACAGTAAAATGTTAAAATATATATAGATCCTAGCTAACGAGGACATCCTTATAATTATTCCGGATAATGAAACAAAAAAGACTTTAATGCAACCATCATAATCTGGTAATCTTAAAAAACCCAAAAATAAACAATAGAACATAACTCAGGTCTTAGCACTGCTTCGAGTGGATATAGTTCTTCACCTCTGAGACCTCAGCAAAGGTCAGCCTACTGTCCCCTTCCTCTACTATGATTTTGGACGGATATATCATCCAGGCACGCAGGCCTGCTTTAATAAGTTGGGAACAGAAAGGTGCCATTGACTTCCTCTTTGCCGCTGTCTCAGCGGAGAAGTCCTGGAACAATAAGATCTTATGATTCCCCAATGTAAATGAGGCCCTTTTCCTAAACATTTTAAACATTTCCACCTTATCTTGAAATTTTAAGACTTTGAAAATAACCATCCTATCTTTCATCCTCCCCTTTACCGGGGAGTTTCTTGGGCCCAATCTATGAGCTCTTTCTATAGAAAGAGGTAATTGTTGAGGGGGGAACCCTAAAGCTTTGGGTAGTGTGACTGCAGTAAATTGCATAAGATCCTCAAATTCAGGGGACTCAGGAAGGCCTACGACTAGGATATTATTACGCCTTGAGCGATCCTCAAGATCCTCAAGGCGTGATTGTAAGATATTAATTTTTGTATCATAACTAATAATAGTCTCCTCCTGCAAATTGACTTTATCTTCTAATATAGAGATTCTATCCTCTGCCTCCTGCATTCGGGAGGCAAATTGTCTAACCTCGCCAGTTAAGGTACTTAAATCGGTGGAGATAATCCCCAGCTCTTTTTTAATACTCTCGAATTGGGGTGTAAAAATTTCTGCAAGTTGAGAGATCAAAGTGTGAGTTTCTGGAATATTATCAGGCATATTTTCAACACTGGCATCTGCCAGTTTAGATTTTTTATCCTTCTTAACAGGCATTCTAGGTGAATTAACCTTTACTTGTGTCACAAATTTTTCCATGTGATTATAGTACAATAAACCAAAATTATTCTGTTAAATGTGCTAAAAAAAAAATAATAAAAAAAAATATATATATAATTCAGGGACACAACAGTCCTACCTAAACCTTAATTATTGTACATCTATACGATATGTGAGGGAAAAAAAAAAAAAAATTTAAGTGATAACACATAAAATTCAAGTGATAAAACATAAAAATCCGGTGCTACGGGAAACACTAAAGTGAATCAACCAATATATCATATTACTATACACCCTAAACCAAGTGAAATTAAAGCCTGCTTCCAAAGGCACTTTCTGAACCTCCCTTTACTTGTACTCAATTACCTACAAGCAATAACAAGATACAATTATTAACCTGCCCTTTTAAGGACCTTCCATAGGACTTATGAACAATAAGACATTTTACAATTTATTCAATGCAGCATACCCCTCTCTTATACTTAGATCTTATCAACCCTCTCACGGAGACTATCTATAAATATAATATCTAAAGTTGGTAATACTACTTAAACAGCTTTTAGGCCTTGATATGCAATTAACTGATAAATAGGGTAGGGTCGTAATTTACATACACAACCTTACTTGACAAAAATATTTTTAGTTAGAAATGAGACTACCCCCTATATAATCTATGGCACATGTAAAAAATGCAGCTGTCCCAGCAGCTAGTATCACTCTTATCAAAAAAGAGGAGTCTTTAGGGTAGATGTTAGTCCCTTGATGATAGAGTTCAGCGGAACTTTAACCTTCCTTTTAGCCTTTATCTTTCGCCGTAAAAGCAAAACAAAGTCAGACTTCAATATACCAAAAGTCACAAAGTTACAAACTGTGGCAACTACACTTACAGTAAGATAGGACTCCTTTTTAAAACTAACAGCCCCAGAATTTTTTTTTTTTTTTTTTTAGAGAGTAAGTACTTGCTTTTACCGGACTCCTGTCCGTCCACGATGTTGCGGATAAGCAATCTCTTCCGTGACTCAGGTTACTCACAAAACCCCCGTCAAATTCACAAAATGAGAGAGAGAAGCTGAGATTTCTGGGCCCACTGATTACCAGGATACTGCCGGGATCAACTCCTGTGGCTCTGCTGCCTGTTTCAGCCCTTCTATTTAGCAGGTATACAAAAAAAAAGCCAGGGGATTTAACCATATCAGGAGAACCAGACCGAAATTTCTGCTTAACCCAGCATTGATTCTCACAACTCCTCCAGTACACCTGTATTCTTAAATATATATTACAATGCGTCTTTGTGGGTTATAGCGCAACTTGCTCCGAGGCTCTGCCACCACACAACTCTGTGTCACAGTTAAACTTTAAGTTCTAAGAAGCTCCGACGGGCACCAGATCAGTGTGACAATGTGGGTATGTATAAACAAGGCTTCACACTGATATAAGCCGTTAGGAATAGACAAACACAGTCCACATGCAGGGTCAGCCTGATATATCGGTAAGTCTTTTAAGCATTCCTCACCTGTTCTCACAGACCGTGGCTTGAAGCGTACACAAGTCGGACAGCCTCAGCGCAAAGCTCTTTTTTTTTTTTCTCACCACCTTGTCTCCCAGCACACCGAGTAGCGTATCAAGGTTTATCCAGGTCGAGCGGGTCTGTCTCACACTGAAGAATACCTGTAATGCTCCAGCCCCATACCCAGCCACTGCGAAGCAACCCCCACCATGGGGGTAAACAGGATGGTGCCTTTCTTTATTTATTTGAGTGCCTGTTTCAACATCAATCTGTACCTCCTTCTTAGATATCCCTTACGTGAAGAAAGATTTTTCTTTAAAATTCGTGCTGCAATGCAGACACAGCCATTACGGCTTGACCGGACTTCAAACCCTCCAGCAGGATACAACACTGCAAAAGCGCCACAATCAACCTGAAGCGGATTTCCCAGGTAAGTGGCGGAGAGCGGGGAACTGGTAGTAGGCGTCCTCTCACAACACCTGTGTGCAGGTGAACTGCAATGCTCCTTCCCAAACGGAAGTCAGTAACTCCACAGGTTTTTTCCTACCTTAATTCCGATTGGCTGATAGGATTCCATCAGCCAATCAGAATTCAAGGGACGCCATCTTGGAAGAAATCACTTAAAGGACCAGTCATTCAGTCGTCGGCCGTCGGACGAAGAGAATGCTCCCCGTCAAATGTCTTGAAGATGGACCCGCTCCACTCCGGAAGGATGAAGATAGAAGATGCCGTCTGGATGAAGCCTTCTTCCGGTCTGGATGTCCTCTTCTGGCCGGATAGGATGAAGACTTCGGACCCTCTGGAGGACCACTTCTGCCCATCTGGGTGAAGACGGCACAAGGTAGGGTGATCTTCAAGGGGGTAGAGTTGGGTTTTTTAAGGGGGGATTGGGTGGGTTTTAGAGTAGGGTTGGGTGTGTGGGTGGTGGGTTTTAATGTTGGGGGGGTATTGTATTTTTTTTACAGGTGAAAGAGCTGATTACTTTGGGGCAATGCCCCGAAAAAGGCCCTTTTAAGGGCTATTTGTAATTTAGTATAGGGTAGGGAATTTTATTATTTTGGGGGGCTTTTTTATTTTATTAGGGGGATTAGATTAGGTGTAAATAGGTGTAAATTCTTGTAATTCTTTTTTTTCTCTGTAATTTAGTGGTTTTTTTTTCGTAATTTAGTTTATTTAATTTAATTGTAATTAATTATAGGTAGTTTAGGTAATTAGTTTAATTATAGTGTAGTGTTAGGTGTAATTGTAATTTAGGTTAGGGTTTATTTTACAGGTACTTTTGTACTTATTTTAGCTAGGTAGTTATTAAATAGTTAATAACTATTTAATAACTATTCTACCTAGTTAAAATAAATACAAAGTTGCCTGTAAAATAAATATAAATCCTAAGCTAGCAGCAATGTAACTATTAGTTATATTGTAGCTAGCTTAGGGTTTATTTTACAGGTAAGTATTTAGTTTTAAATAGGATTAATTTATTTAATTATGGTAAATTTATTTTGTTTAATTTAAATTATATTTAAGTTAGGGGGGTTAGACTTAGGTTTAGACTTAGGTTTAGGGGTTAATAAATTTAATATAGTAGCGGCGACATTGGGGTCGGAAGATTAGGGGTTAATAAATGTAGGTAGGTGTCAATGATGTTAGGGGTTAATAAAATTTAACTAGTGTTTGCGAGGTGGGAGTGCGGCGGTTTAGGGGTTAATACATTTATTAAAGTGGTGGCGATGTCCGGTCGGCAGATTAGGGGTTAAACATTTTAAGTGTTTCCGATGTGAGGGGGGAGGGGGCTCGATTTAGGGGTTAATAGGTAGTTTATGGGTGTTAGTGTACTTTTAGCACTTTAGTTAAGAGCTTCATGTTCCAGCGTTAGCCCATAAAACTCTTAACTACTGACTTTTAAATGCAGTAGGAGTCTTGCCAGGAGAGGGTCTACCGCTCACTTTGTTAGGCAATCGTAATACCGGCATTAGGAAAATTCCACTAAAAAGATAGGATACGCAATTGATATATTGATTTATGTTATTTATAATTATAATTATGATGCTGATAGGTGGCAATGTTAACCCAGTCGAGGGTTTTCTTTTCTTTTCCCTTTTTTTTTTTTTTTTTTTTCTCTTTCCTCTGCTTTCCGTTTTCTCTTACCCTCGCGTGCTTTCCCCCTCACAACACGCTACTGGACATACCCCCACGACATAGGTTCAAATAAGACCCCATCTTAATTTAGCTTCGTGGAACGTTGGTGGCATTACGTCACCGCAAAAACGAAAAAAAATCTTATCACAACTTAAACGCTATAAGCCAGATATAGTCTTCCTACAGGAGACTCACCTGAGGGAAGCGGAACTTTTGAAACTTAAGATGGGATGGGTAGGGGAGGTCAAAGGGACTTCATGTCAGAATAGGAAGAAGGGGGTTGCATTCCTTATTAATAAAAATCTCCAATATAAGATAATAGATCTAGTATTGGACCCAGAGGATAGATATATGATCCTACAAATCTTAATCAACGGTATAGTCTTCAACCTATGTAATCTTTATGCCCCCAATAAAATAGACCGAGCATTCTGGGACAAATTACAGACCCTTCTCTTTAATTTATACGCAAAGAACCTTGTTATAGCTGGCGATTTTAATTTAACTATATTCCCGACGCTAGATAGACTTAAACCAGCCCTAAATAGAAACAGTAAACAAGAATCAAAAATATTTAAAAATTTTATGAATTTCCTCCATATGAAAGATATATGGAGGATACAGAACCCTGACATAAGGCATTTCACATGCGAGTCACACTCATATCAAACAATGTCAAGGATAGACTATTTTCTTGTAGCTGAAAATATGCTGGGGCTAGACATGTTAGCAGACATAAAAGAGGTGGTTATTTCAGATCATGCGATCCTCACTTTAAAGATCACATTAAGGAATACACCAGAAGGCACTATTAACAGGCTATTCTTCCCTAGATATTTGTCGGAGAATGTTAAGTTTAAAGCATGGTTGAGATTAAAATGGCAGGAATTTTTTGAAATAAATTTTCCCCGTCTATTCAGGCAGAAACCTTGTGGGAATCTTTTAAAGCCGTAATCAGGGGGGAAATTAAGGCCTACCTAGTAATTCAAAAAAAGATCATGACAAAGAATGATATACATTTAGCGAACCAATTGCGCAACGCCTATAACTCATATGTTAGTGATCCCTCACAAAAATTTTGGCAGATCTACCAACACCGTAAAAAGGAAAGAGAAACCTTCCTTACACAAAGGGCTGCATTAGACACCCTTAGAACTAGATCATTCTTTTATAGACATGGGGGGAAAGCTGGGAAACTTTTAGCAGGCCTTACTAAAGTCAAAAATAAGAAAGTCATGATTGAGGCTCTTATTACTCCTTCAGGTAGAATTACTAAACCTAATGAAATTACTAATTATGTTTCAGAATACTTTCAAGAGCTCTATGCAAAAGACAAAACAGATCAGGCTGCTAAATATAAATTCTGGCAAAATATTCAAACTCCAAAACTAAATATAGATCAACAAGAGGCGCTAAACGCCCCTATTACCCATAATGAAGTAATTAAGGCAATAAAAAAAACAGCAACAAATAAAGCAGCAGGCCCCGACCAGATTCCCATAGAGCTCTATAAAATTCTGTCAGAAGATATAGTACAGACACTAGTACTACTTTTTAACAGTTACTACTCCGATGCAAAACCCCCCTCTAGATATTTCTCAGCCTCGCAAATAGTTCTAATTCTAAAAAAAAAATAAAGACCCGGAATTGATCAGCTCATATAGGCCCATCTCTCTTTTAAACAGTGATAACAAAATATTAATGAGCATACTTGCTGAAAGACTTAAGCTAATAATAGGCCCCCTCATACATAAAGATCAGGTCGGTTTTATGCCTGGGCAGAATGCAACACGTAATCTGAGGAGGCTTCAATTGATATTAAATAAATTTTTCTCAGAAAAGAACGGTCCATTAGAACCACCTGATGCTGCAATAATATCAATTGATGCCGAGAAGGCCTTCGACTCCATTTCCTGGGATCATCTATTTTCCACTCTTCCCAGGTATGGAGTCGAGGGTACCTTTCTAAACTTTGTCAAATTAATCTATAAATCCGCTAACACCTCTATTTTGATTAATAATTCTCATACCTCGAATTTTCCACTTCTTAAAGGCTCGAGACAGGGCTGTCCACTCTCCCCCTACCTTTTTAACTTAGCGCTTGAACCTTTAGTAATATATATAAGAAAAGAAATAGAGGGGATCAAAATAGGGAAGAGGAGAATTACCACTTTACTGTACGCCGACGACCTTTTAGTTTTGACAGCCAATACAGCGAGTAATATACCAATATTAACACAGATTCTCCAAGAATTTAGCAGTTTCTCTGGGTATAAAGTTAATATGCTAAAATCAGAGATCTTCTGGCTCAAAAAACTCAAAGACTCGGCGCAGGCATATTACTTTAAGGAAGCAAATTCCACTTTTGTTTATCTGGGGATAACGTTGTCATTGGATAGTAAGGAATGGTATGACTTAAATTATAAGCCAATTATTACTAAAATTAAACGTGATCTAGGAAATTGGGCCAAATTCTACCTTACGTTATCTGGCAAAATTAATTTGTTTAAAATGGTGACGTTCCCCAAAATTTTACATCTGATGCAAAATCTCCCAATTATAATAAAACAAGCAGACATAAAAATAATCAAGCACCTAATCACACAATTCATATGGGACGGGAAAAGAAAGGCCATTGCATATAATAAACTAGTATTACCCAGACATGACGGGGGATTAGCATTGCCAGATATAGAGTGTTATAATCTAGTGTGTATTTCTAAAATAGCTCTGGACTGGCTAACAGGGCCAGATTATTACACAGATTTAGCCACAGAAGAAGCCTTTGTTCAGCCATATTCCTTGAAGGCCTTGCTTCATTGTATCCCTGATAAATGTCCAAGGAAAATTAAGAAGATGCCAGTTATCTATAATGTAATTCAGGCCTGGTATAAATTATCTAAAAAGTTAAATTGTTCTCATCGTTATTCTAAACTTCTGACTATAACAGGTAACCCAAACTTTACACCAGCTTTAAACTCGAAAATCTTCAATGATTGGGCAAAAAAGGGTTTAAGATATATAGAACAGTTAAGGGATCCCGCTACTGGAGTTTGCCGATCAATGCAAGAGTTAATCGTAGAATATGGAATCTCTAATAAGGATTTCTTTTCCTTTTTCCAGATACGGAACTTCTTACAGGTCCTGCTACAGGACACACGAGAGGTCACAATTTCCGAAATAGTAGAGCCCGCATTTATACTTTTTAAAGCAGGGAAATATAACATAACTACATTATACAAACTAGCTTTGAACCAGAGAGGCTTGGATAATGTTAATAAATTAGCAGTCTGGTGGAAAGTTTCAGTTGATACCATACATAAAAGCTATAGGCGTGCAGATGCATCAACACTTGCTGCTGCATGGAGAGAATCACATACGAAAATCATCAACCACATTTATATCACAGCGCATATGAAAGCATCGTGGGGTAACTTAGGTTCTCTTTGTCCTAAATGTAGACAAGCTAAAGCGGATATAATTCATTACTTTTGGGGATGCCCCAAGGTCAGGAAATTTTGGAATAAGATTAATTTTTGGACAAATAAAATTAATAAAGCACACGTACAATTAAATGAAGATCATATTTTTTTCTTTATAGATTTCCACAAAGAAGGATTGAATAAATACTTAACATATTTAAATACGGTAATAATGACAGCTAGGCTGTTGATCCTTAAATATTGGAAATCGTTTAAAGCTCCTACTCTCTCAGAATTTATTCAAAAACTTAAAAACCAACTCATAATGGAACAAATGGATACCTCGATAAATTCGGAGGCACAAGTTAAACACTTTTTAACCAAATGGAAGAATGTAATTAACAGTATGCCTAAAGAAATCCAACTGATACTTATTTCACCCTTTAGAGGTACAGAATCTTTAGAATTGGCCCTATTGAGTAATGATTTTCCGGATCTACAGCCGAATTAATGCTATTTCACCGGAAGTTTATTAGTGGCCTGAGTGATGGGGGGAAGCAACTCGAGGGAAAGTCAAACTTTGTCAATTTTTTTTTTTTTTTTTTTTTTCTCTCTCTCTTTCTTTCTTTCTTTTTTTCCTTTTTCTTATCTCGTTCTTCTGAGAAATTAAAATGACAAAAACTACCAACATATGGTGTGGGAACAAGTTACTATGAGAAATATAGAAATTCAGGATTCAAGTGTGAATTTATCATTTACATGACTAAATGTAAATTTGGAACCCTGTAGAAGAGCGACCTTAATTTATGTATTGGCGCTTCTTCTTTGATGATGTTATTGGTCTTCTTTGTTGTTTTTTTCTGTATGTCTCGCTTCTCATAATATTGTCTTACAAATGTGTTGGTTACAAATAAATAAAAAGACCATGAAAATAAAAAAAATAAAAAAAAAAAAAGGATACGCAATTGACGTAAGGGGGTCTGCGGTAAGCTAAAATCGCGGAAAACAAGTGAGCGGTAGACCCTTTCCTGTCTGACTCGTAATAACAGCGGGCGTTAAAAAGCAGCGTTGGGACCCTTCAACGCTGCTTCTTAAGCTAACGCAAGACTCGTAATCTAGCTGAATGTATCCAGGATACTTGCGGTTGTTGTAGTGCAGCTGAGGGGGTTAATCTGAGAGGTACAACGTGGTGCTGCAGGGAAGCTCAGTGAAGTAGCTCTGGAGAGGTGTTACAGTCTGTGTGACCAGGAAACTGAGCAGCAAACTGCTGAGCTGAGATGGCTGAACAGAATGGAACAGCAATACTGCAGAGTTGGTCAGAGGCTTAGTGGTTAGTACAAACTAAGAGGCAGAAGAAGATCCTACTCTGAGACTGCACCGAGCGGTAGTGGATAGGACTTAGAATGCGGCTGGTTAGGTCAGCAGGAAGCGTTCCGGTCTTGTGAAGCAGAGTCAGAAGATATTCTTAGGAAAATACGCTAGAGCAGGCTGGCAGTGAAAGGCAGTTTGATGAGAACCGAAGGTTCTTAGAAGAAGATTGCACAGGAAGAGCTCACAAGGTTTTTAAGGCTAATACCACACAAGTTCAAAATATTCAAGCAATTAGTGTAGGTAGTAAGTGTGCTTAAAAAGGTGAGGTTAAAGAGGAGGTGCTAACTTAAAGGTATATCACAGCGAGGCAGCAAGTTCCACAAGCCAGTCTGGAGAAGTCCTGTAAACGGGAATGTGAGGAGGTAACAAGAGAGGAGGAGAGGAGGAGTTTGTGAGCAAAGCAAAGGGGATGGGACGGAGAGTATCTAGAGACAAGGTCTGAGATATAGGGGGGAGCAGTGCAGTTGAGGGCTTTGTATGTCAGAGTCATAATTTTGTGTTTAATCCTGGAGGCAAGAGGAAGCCAGTGAAGGGATTGGCAGAGAGGTGCAGCAGATGAAGAGTGACGTGTAAGGAAGATGAGCCTGGCAGAGGCATTCAGTATGGATTGTAAAGAAACTATGCGGCAGCTAGGGGGACCAGAGAGGATGGAGTTTCAGTAGTAGAGGCGGGAAAGGATGAGAGAGTGAGTTATAATCTTAATTGTGTTTTGAGGAAGGAAATGTCTAATTTTAGAGATTTTTTTGTTCAGTAATATTCTTTGGTTTGCGTGCTGCAACCACCTTCTTCAGATCCTACTAGAGATTTTCTATGGGGTTCTAGTCAGGTGACTGTGATGGTCACTGTAGAATCTTCCAGGACTTCTTCTGCAATTGAGCCTTGGTAGAATTTGAGGAATGTTTGGGATCATTGTCCTGTTGGAATTCCGACGACGCCCAAACTTTAGCTTCCTCACAGATGGCATGACGTTTTCTCCTAGGATTTCCTGATACTTCAATGAATCGGTATATAATAATAATAATAATAATAATAATAATAATAATAATTTGATTAAATATTGCTTACATTAGATCAAAGTTTAAAAAAATGTATATAATGTAGAGAGTGAACCTGTGACCTTAAAAGGAACAAGAACAAATATTATTTTATTAAATTTAAAGTTCTTATTAAAGGGAACCCAAACATTTTCTATCATGATTCAGACAGACCATGCAATTTCAAGCAGCTTTCCATTTTACTTCTATTATCTAATTTGCTTCGCACTTAGTATCCTTTGTTGAAAAGCATACCTAGGTAGGTGCAGGAGATGGGAGCTTGCAGCTGATTGGTGTCTGCACATATATGCCTCATCATTGGTGCACTAGATGTGTTTGGCTAGCTCCAAGTAGTACATTCCTGCTCCTTCAACAAAAGATATCCAGAGAATGGAGCAACATTGACAATCAAAGTAAATTGGAAAATTGTTTAAAATTAAATGTTCTAATTGAATCATGAAATAAATTTTGAGTTTCATGTCCCTTTAATAGCAGTACCAAAGATATGCAAAATATGTAAATGCCTTCACTAATATACCCAAGTAATCTGTTGCAATTTACTCAGAATTTGCTCAATTACTTGTTTTCATTCTTTGTTTCAATTTTATTCCAATTATATTTTATCTAAAAAATTATAAAAGTGCCTATAACTGTTTGTACTCTGTTTTGCTAATTACATTTCAAAACAGCAGACTGTATTCCAAATATATCTATATCTAGATTGTAAATTCCCACGGGAATAGGGCCCTCAAATTCCCCCTGTATTTGTCTGTAAAATGTTGTCTTTTATCGTATTGTTTCTCCATTGTACTGTTATCCTTGTACCTATGAACAGCGCTACAGAATCAGTCAGCGCTTTACAAATAAAGAATAATAATAATAATAATAATAAAGAATTTAATAATTTTTATCCTAATATACATATTTTCCTATTCATAAAGTACTACAATTTACTACACTACAGCTTTTAAGGAGTTAACTATATCACATGGTATGTTCATTTCCCCAAAGTAAACAACCAATTCCAAGAAAAATGGTACCGATAATTTTATTTCTTTTTTATGCACACTCTGTAAACGTTTCCTGCAAGCAATAAACACCAATGCAATTTACCAATGCCTCGAAACATTTTATAACTCAAGGAGGAAAACTATAATGGCTTTAGTGTTAACAAACAGACTGTTGAATGCTTTCCACAGATATTTCCTGAAAAAAAAAACCAAAACATTAACTTTTTCCAAGCACACACAACAACATTAGCTTTTACATAAAAAGGGGGGACATGAAATAGAAAGGGGAAAAAAGATTTTATTTATATATAGGTCCTTTTAAAAGCCGGTTTACAATAATAAAATAATTGTCCAAGAGTTGATGAACAATACACAATACAATAAAAAGGGAACGAAATGGAACCGGCTCTTTCATAAATATGCAGTTTGTCACTTTAGTGACGGTCTGCGTGTTATTATTTCACTTCCTTTGTAGACCTAAAGTCCTTTGTATCGACAGATGCTGTTTGTTCGTTTACAACCTGATAATAAAATTCTTGACTTTTAGTACTTTTTTTAGAAGTTTTTCTTCTTCTCTCCTTGGATTCTTAGCAGCAAATGGTTTAGTGCTATAACTTGGTACTTTCATTAGCAAATCACACGTTTGTGCCTATGGGAATTTTACAAGCATGTTTACCAGTTGATATTTTTAAACACAAAGTGCAATTAGAGCAGCCCCTATTTTTAGATAGTCATTTTCTTGCACAGTGTTGGATTTAAAATCATCAATTATTTACAAAGAGACAGCAACACAATAGCCATGAAAGGCATCCATACAAAAGCTGTTGAGATTATCAATACTATTTATGTCAGATATTACATGCACTTTTTATAGTTTTCACTCATTCACTAGATTAGAAAACGTCTTTTTATTGCCAATATGGTTGTGTGCTTAAAGGACCAGTAAACACAGCAGATTTGCATAATCAACAAATGCAAGATAACAAGACAATACAATAGCATTTACTCTGAATTTCAAATGAGTAGTAGATTATTTTCTAACACATTTCAAAGTTATGTATATTTCCACTCCCCCTGTACCATGTGATAGCAATCAGCCAATTACAAATGCATATACGTAAAGTCTGAGTTCTTGCACATGCTCAGTAGGAGCTGGTGACTCAAAAAGGGTAAATATAAAAGACTGTGCACATTTTTTTTAATGGAAGTAAATTGGAAAGTTGTTTAAAATTACATGCTGTACCTGAATCATGAAAATGTAATAAAACCTGAGTGTCCCTTTAAATGGACAGACTACAGCTGCAAATAGCCTCCTGCACCCTTTCTATATCATGAAATTGTAACAGTAAAAAAAGTTATTTTAAAATGAATATTGTTTCTGGTCACATTGAAATGGCTGCCAAACTCAGCCCGCTGATGATCTGGGCTGCATCTGTGCACTCTGCTGAATAGCATTGACAGACAGTCTGTTGAATCCATCTAGGTAGTCTTTTGTAACTAGTGCAGCCTTTAATGCAGCCCAGATTGTGATTTCATCAGTGGGCTGAGTTTAGCTGCCATTTTAAAGTAACTAGAAACAATATTTATTTTAAAATAACTTTTTTAGTGTTAATGCTGCATTATATAGAAAGGGTGCAGGAGGATTTTTACAGCTTAATCTAAAGTAAGACTTAAAATAAACTTTCAGAATTCAAATAGGGCATGCAATTTTAAAGAACTTTCCAATTTACTTTTATCACCAATTTAGTTTTGTTCGCTTGGTATTCTTAGTTGAAAGCTAAACCTAGGTATGCTCATATGCTAATATCTTAGACCTTGAAGGCATCTAATCTGAATGCATTTTGACAGTTTTTCACCACTAGAGGGCGTTAGTTAATGTGTGTCATGTAGATAACAATGAGCTCAAGCACGTGAAGTTATCTAGGAGTCAGCACTGATTTGCTAAAATGCAAGTCTGTCAAAAGATACAGAGGCATAGATACAAGGTATTTACAGAGGTAAAACGTATATTAAAGGGACAGTAAACCTTAAAAATAATGTTATATAATTCTTCACATAGTGCAGAATTATATAACATTATTTAAGTGCTATAGTTATAAATGCCTTTTTTCCCTTTTAATATTTTAAAAATATGGTGCTTTTACAGACCCGCTCTCTGCTTAGTGGGTCTGTTTTTTTTACTCAGCGCATCGGGCCAGCTGTATAGTCACAGCCCGGCCCGACCACGCCATAAGACTAAGTGCAGCTCGCTCCTGCTCTGCAGAGAGCAGAGAACGGGTCTGTAAAAGCACCATATTTTTAAAATATTAAATGGGAAAAAGGCTTTTATAACTATAGCACTTAAATAATGTTATATAATTCTGCACTATGTGCAGAATTATATAACATTAATTTTAAGGTTTACTGACCCTTTAATATAACTGTGTTGGTTATGCAAAACTGGGGAATGGGTAATAAAGGGATTATCTATCTTTTTAAACAACAAAAATTCTGGTGTTGACTGTCCCTTTAAGATGACCAAGGTGTAAACTGTCCCTTTCGCCTTTCTTCATTACCAAACTACAATCATATATATTAACGTTATGCCCTTTGCTGCCATGAATGAAAGGATGCATGGATGGATAGATAGATAGATACATAGATAGATAGATAGATGATAGATATTCCATTTAAAAAAACAATCGGCCATATTACGAGTTTTGCATTATGAGCGGCTCGGTAATAACTTGCAAGTTATTTCCCCCGCGCACCTTTAATATCGCTGCTATTACAGGTTTTACAAAAACCTGCGTTAGCGGGCAATATGGCAGCGTTGAGCTCCATACCGCACACAAATACCAGCACTGCTTTGAGCTGGTTTTACATGCTCGTGCATGATTTCCCCATAGTCATCAATGGGGAGAGCCGGCTGAAAAAAAGCCTAACACCTGCAATAAAGGGGCGTAAAGCTCCGTAACGCAGCCCCATTGATTCCTATGGGGAAAGAAAATTTATGTTTAAACCTAACACCCTAACATAAACCCTGAGTCTAAACACCCCTAATCTGCCGCCCCCGACATCGCTGACACCTACATTACACTTATTAACCCCTAATCTTCCGCCCCCGACATCGCCGCTACCTACATTACACGTATTAACCCCTAATCTGCTGCCCCCAATGTCGTCGTCACCTACATAAATTTATTAACCCCTAATCTGTTGCCCCCAACCTCATGCTGCTGCCCCTATACTAAAGTTATTAACCCCTAAACCTCTGGACTCCCACATCACTAACACTAAATAAATATATTAACCCCTAAGTCTAACCCTAACCCTAACACCCCTAACTTTAATATTATTAAAATAAATTGAAATAAAACTTACCATCATTACCTAAATAATTCCTATTTAAAACTAAATACTTACCTGTAAAATAAAACCCTAAGGTAGCTACAATATAACTAATAGTTACATTGTATCTATCTTAGGTTTTATTTTTATTTCACAGCTAAGTTTGTATTTATTTTAACTAGGTAGACTAGTTAGTAAATAGTTATTAACTATTTACTAACTATCTAGTTAAAATAAATACAAATTTACTTGTACAATAAAACCTAACCTAAGTTACACTAACACCTAACATTACACTAAAATTAAATAAATTGCATTAATTAAATACAATTAACTAAATTACAAAAAAAAAATCACTAAATTACACAAAATAAAAAAGAAATTATCAAATATTTAAACTAATTACACATAATCTAATAGCCCTATCAATATAAAAAGTCCCCCCCCCCCAAATAAAAAAAAACCCTAACCTACACTAAACTGCCAATAGCCCTTAAAACGGCCTTTTGCGGGGCATTGCCCCTTTTTTTAACCCCCCTCTTTACAATAGAGAAAACACAAACTTCAATGTAATTTGTAAAAGATACACAGAAATATACAAAGTATAATCCTAACCCAGAAAGTTTCAAAACCATCAGAATTTGTAAACTCACTACTGGATCTAAATGTATTCAAATATTACATAGAAAGTGCAAAGATTAAATGTAATAATACTGAAAGAACAAAATATGAAATGTAAAGTAATATAAAATGAAAAACACAAAGTGTAATTGTAACAAAACTCATGTCATACTATGCTATTTTGCACTGCACCTGTCTCTCCTTCACACACCGAAATGCAGAGACCACCCCTTAAACAGTTATAGCAAAATTTGCCTGTCTAAAATCATGTCAGAGATCTCTCAGTGCTGGAGGGTTCTTCCATTTTTCTTTGAGCATTCAGTGAGTTCAGCCCCTGTGAAGTCTGCACTACAATTTCTCTCCAAGCAGGATAATCTTATCATTAGGCCCAGAGAAAAAGAAAAAAAGAGAAAAAAAAGAAAGATAAAAAGAGAGCGAGAGAGAGAATCCATTTATATTATATCAAACGTATTGCAGTCTCCTTTCACAATCGACATAAAATGTTTATTTTTACTAATCAAAAATCAATTACTGCATGAGCCGTGATTTGTTTGTTTTACTTCAGTGCACATACAAACTAAATCAATAAACAATTTTGACGGTTCCTATATCGGCAAAACAAACAAAAGCACCACCTTAAAAATAAAATCTACCTCTATGTTACATTTCATCTTTTTCAACCCACATAAAAATAAAATATTACAACCATTAAACTTGAGGCTTAGATGCAGACATTACAAACCCCAGCCCCCTTCATCAAGGGCCCTGCAATGCCTGGGTACTAATCTTAGCCTTCTATACTGCATTCAACAATGCTTTGTAATTGCACCTGTGAAGGTGCTCTAGCTGGGTGTAGTCTTTCTAAAAATTCATACAAAACACTTGGACTACACTTAGACAAAACATTTATATATGAGTGAGGGTCAATTAAAGGGACAGTCTAGTCAAAATTAAACTGTCATGATTCAGATAGGGCATGCAATTTTCCAATTTATTTTATTATCATTTTTGCTTTGTTCTCTTGATATTCTTTGTTGAAAGCTAAATCTAGGTAGGCTCATATGCTTATTTCTAACCCCTTGAAGGCCACCTCTTATCTCAGTGCATTCTGACAGTTTTTCACAGCTAAACAGCAATAGTTCATGTGTGCCATATAGATAAAAAATTGTACTCACTCCTGTGGAGTTATTTATGAGTCAGCACTGATTGTCTAAAATGCAAGTCTATCAAAATAACTGAAATAAGGAGGCTGTCTGCAGAAGCTTAGAAACAAGGTAATCACAGAGGTAAAACTATATTAATATAATGTGTTGGTTATGCAAAGCTGGGGAATGGGTTATAAAGGGATTATATATCTATTAAACAATAAAAAATATGGAATAGACTGCCCCTTTAAGTTATTTTTACATTCTCATATGCATATTATTAAAAGAACCCTGGAGCTCAATCTGATATACTTTATCCCTTGCAAATTTCAGGTCTAGGAGTCTAGAGGATTTGAGCCATTCCAGCCTAAGGGAGGATTTGGCATGGTGTGAGGGCATGGTATAGTGGCATAGGTAGATTAGTTTGGTAAGGGTGCTGCAGCTGGGCAAAAGGGGGGCAGAATTAGTATATATATATATATATATCCCCTTTCTTAAAAAAATGATCATTTACTAACTTAATTCAAAATTTCAGTTTCATTTTTTATTATTCTAATTTTTCTGATAATGTTTTGTGAGGCAATACATGGATTAAATTAGTTTCTGTTTGGGTTGTGGTGGTGGGGGTGGGGGTAATAACCTCCACATTGCAGCTTGTTTATCATAAGAATACAAATTAAAGGCTTGTTTACTGGTCTGAAAGGTGATAATTCCTAGCATTTTCTTAGATGCCTAAGGAGGGTTGCTTTCTCATTAACATAATCATTTATAACCAAATAGAAAAAAAAACTTGTATGCCTGGAGGGGAAAATAGTGTTATATTTTAATCACAGGGAAACACCACATCAACTGCATTCCAATTTCCTTTTATCCTTAGTGCCTGACTTTATGGAACAAATTCCAGTATTTACACTGCTTCCGAGCACTAATTCATATGTGCTATAAACATCAGTAGGGAGAACTGCATTAACCCCTTTCAGCACTCTTTCAGCAAAGGGGTTCATCATATACACATGCTTACTTCAATATTTAGCTTTGCATTACATTCTATGTGCTGGGGACAGGTTTATAACTTCTACAGCTACTATTTTAATATTAGCCACTGTATTTGTCTGTCATCTCTGTTAAGTTTAATAAAGTTTATTGAATTCCAGACGTTGATGTTGTGTCTTTCTTGAGCCAAGTGGTTAAAAGGGTAATAGTTATCTGAATTAATAAACACCTTACTGCTCTGCTTTATCAGATTCTAACAGTTGTTCTACAATGCATCACAGTGATGGGGGAACATTGCTTAGAATGGAATCTTTATGATGTGCTCTGTGTTTTCATGCTTACTTTAGATAGGGATTTGTAGCATCTTTCCCTAAACAAAAAGGCTACTGGGTCACACACACTCAGAGGACATATTACAGTTAAATAGGAAATAGATATAAACAAGGGGAGTAATACTGTACTAATAATAATAATCCTATCCTATTAACTCTCCTCCAAGCGCCTCTCCTTATATTTCATTTTTAAAAATGTTGGTGGGGGGGTTAGATGATTTTGTATGTATTTTTTTCCCCGGGGAATGCTCTTATTTAGTTTATATTAGCCAAAAATGATCACAAAATATAAAACAGTTTAATAATCTTGCTGGTAAACGTTAGTGCAGGGTATTTGTTTTTCTTCATTCTCTCTCTCATGCTCTCTCTGATGCTCTCTCTCATTCTCTCTCTCATTCTCTTTATCATTCCCTCTCTCTCTCTCTCTCTCTTTCTCTCATTATCTCTCTCTCTCATTCCCTGTCTCTCGCAAATTCCCTCTCTCTCTCACATTCTCTCTCTCTCTCATTATCTCATTCTCTCTCTCTCTCTCTCTCATTCTCTCTCTCATTCTCTTTATCATTCCCTCTCTCTCTCTCTCTCTCTCTCTTTCTCTCATTATCTCTCTCTCTCATTCCCTGTCTCTCGCAAATTCCCTCTCTCTCTCACATTCTCTCTCTCTCTCATTATCTCATTCTCTCTCTCTCTCATTCTCTCTCTCATTCTCTCTGTCCCTCACTCATTATCTCTATTTCTCCTTCACTCATTCTCTCTCTCCCTCGCTCATTCTCTCTCTCCCTTGCTCATTCTCTCCCTCACTCATTCTCTCTCCCTCACTCATTCTCTCTCCCTCACTCATTCTCTCTCCCTCGCTCATTCTCTCTCCCTCACTCATGCTTCAGGTAGCTGCAGTGTAGCCTAGGTTCCAAAATGGTGGCACTCCCTTTAAAGGAACATGAAACCCAAACATTTTCTTTCATTATTCAGAAACAGAATACACTTTTAATCGACTTTCCAATTTACTTCTGTTATCTAATTTGCTTAATTTTCTTGTTATTTTTTGTTGAAGAAGCAGTATTTCATTACTGGGAGCTAGTTAACACATTGGGTGAGCCAATAACATGAGGCATATATGTGCAACCACCAATCACCAGCTCCTGAACCTACCTAGGTATCCTTTTCAACAAAGAATACCAAGAGAACAAAACAAGTTAGATAATAGAAGTAAATGGGAATGTTGTTTAAAATCACATGCTCTATCTGAATCATGAAAGACAAAAATTTGGTTTAATGTCCCTATAAGTCCCACTTGGGGACAACACATTGGAGCTCCTGAGCAAGATGTTGCTGGTGAACCAATAAAGAGTAGCATATGACTGTAGTGAACAGTTAGCCATGACCTGCTTAGGCACTGTAAGGTTTTTTGGGGGGTTAAAATAGCTAGTTAGCAAAGGGACACTAAGGGACACATGTATAAGTTTCAAGCAATTAGAGCATTTTGCATTAACAGATATAGAATAGAAATCTTGTTATATAGTGACTGAAAAAATATTGGAAAAGTTAAAAGGTTCCTAATATTTAATTATGGTTTAGACAGGTTTGTGAATTTCTGTAACTAGAGGAATATTCCTAAATGACATACATATTGTAAAATACCTTTAATAATGGTAAAAATCTACATTTGAGGTACAGGATTATTTCATGAATGTTTAAGTCAATATATTTCTTTAAGTTATTTGCTCTCTATAGTAAGAATTGTAACTACGATACTGTAAATCATTAGATAATTGTAGCAAATTATATCTCCCAACCATTTCCCTGTTGTTTCCCTGCCTTGTTGTGGTTTCTTTGTTTTCTTTCATGTAATTGGTAAGAGTCCATGAGCTAGTGATGTATGGGATATGCAATCCTACCAGGAGGGACAAAGTTTCCCAAACCTCAAAATGCCTATAAATACACCCCTCACCACACCCACAATTCAGTTTTACAAACGTTATCTCCTATGGAGGTGGTGAAGTAAGTTTGTGCTAATATTTCTACGTTGATATGCGATTCTCAGCATTTTGAAGCCCTCTATTTTATAGGTTCTCTGTTATTGGTCGTAGAGGTTCATCTCCTACCTCCCTCTCATATTCCATCACCTCTACTGATAAAAGTTTCAGTACTGGTTTGGCTATCTGCTATATGTGTATGGGTGTCTTTTGGTAAGTATGTTTTTCATTACTTAAGACACTCTCAGCTATGGTTTGGCATTTTATGCATTTATATAAAGTTCTAAATATATGTATTGTACTTATATTTGCCATGAGTCAGGTTTAAAGGGACACTGAACCCAAATTTGTTCTTTTGGGATTCAGATAGAGCATGCAATTTTAAGCAACTTTTTAATTTACTCCAATTATCAATTTGTCTTCGTTCTCTTGCTATCTTTATTTGAAAAAGCTAAGGAGCCAGACAATTTTTGGTTCAGACCCTGGGCAGCACTTGTTTATTGGTGGGTGAATTTATCCACCAATCAGCAAGAACAACCCAGATTGTTCACCAAAAATGGTCCGGCATCTAAACTTACATTTTTGCTTTTTAAATAAAGATACCAAGATAATGAAGAAAATTTGATAATAGAAGTAAATTAGAAAGTTGCTTAAAATTTCTTGCTCTATCTGAATCACGAAAGAAAAAATTGGGGTTCAGTGTCCTTTTAAGTATATTTCCTTTTGCAGACTGTCAGTTTCATATCTGGGAAATACATTTTTTAGGGAAAAAAAATTCTTACCTGGGGTATAGTCTTTTTTCAATTGACTGTTCTTTTTTATTCTCTGGCAAAATTAGGCTCGCAAGGGCACAAAATGCCAAAGTATATTGCGTCATTTTTGGCGCAAGATTTTTTTAGCTCAAAGTTACGTTCGAATTCGTCATTTCCGGCGTCTTAGTCGATGCCGAGGCCTTTCACAAGGTTGCATCTTTGATAACGCGAGTGTGTCATTTCTGGATGTTGTTAGTGCCAAAAAAAATTCTGTTTGCGTTGTGCGTCATACTTGGCACCAAATATTTTCATTATTTAAAACCCCATTCCTATATGCCTCTTGCCTTTTTTCTCTATCAAAGGGCTATGCTGTTTGCATTTTTTTTCCCATTCCTGAAACTGCCATATAAGGAAATTGATCATTTTGCTTTATATGTTGTTTTTTCTCTTATATTTGCAAGATGTCTCAGTCTGATCCTGTATCAGAAATCACTGTTGGAACCCTGCTGCCTGATAACAGTTCTACCAAAGCTAAGTGCATTGTTGTAAACTTGTGAAGATTATTTCTCCAGCTGTGGTTTGTAATAGTTGTCATGATAAGCTTTTAAATGCAGAGAATGTGTCCATCAGTAATTGTGCATTGCCTGTTGTTGTTCCTTCAACATTTAATGTACAAGATATACCTGTGAATTTAAAAGATTTTATTGCTGATTCTATTCAGAAGGCTCTTTCTGCCATCCCACCTTCTAATAAACGTAAAAGGTCTTTTAAAACTTCTCATAAAGTTTATGAAATTTCAAATGACCGACAACATACTGAATTATCCTCTCCTGATGAGGATCTATCTGATTCAGAAGATCCTTCCTCAGATATTGACACTGACAAATCTACTAATTTATTTAAAATGGAGTACATTCATTCTTTGTTAAAAGAAGTGTTTATTACATTGGATATTAAGGAAACTAGTCCTCTTGTTATTAAGACTAAATGTTTAAATTCTGTTTATAAACCTCCTGTGGTTACTCCAGAGTTTTAGTCCTCTTGTTATTAAGACTAAATGTTTAAATTCTGTTTATAAACCTCCTGTGGTTACTCCAGAGTTTTTTCCAGTTCCCGATGCTATTTCTGATATGATTTCTAAGGAATGGAATAGGCCTGGTACTCATTTTATTACTTCTTCAAGGTTTAAAATAATGTATCCTTTGCCAGCAGTTACATTAGAGTTTTGGGAAAAGATCCCCAAAGTTGATGGGGCTATCTCTACTCTTGCTAAACATACTACTATTCCTATGGAAGATAGTACTTCTTTTAAAGATCCTTTAGACAGGAAACTTGAATCTTATCTAAGGATAGCCTATTTACAGGGAGTGCAGAATTATTAGGCAAGTTGTATTTTTGAGGATTCATTTTATTATTGAACAACAACCATGTTCTCAATGAACCCAAAAAACTCATTAATATCAAAGCTGAATAGTTTTGGAAGTAGTTTTTAGTTTGTTTTTAGTTATAGATATTTTAGGGGGATATCTGTGTGTGCAGGTGACTATTACTGTGCATAATTATTAGGCAACTTAACAAAAAACAAATATATACCCATTTCAAGTATTTATTTTTACCAGTGAAACCAATATAACATCTCAACATTCACAAATATACATTTCTGACATTCAAAAACAAAACAAAAACAAATCAGTGACCAATATAGCCACCTTTCTTTGCAAGGACACTCAAAAGCCTGCCATCCATGGATTCTGTCAGTGTTTTGATCTGTTCACCATCAACATTGCGTGCAGCAGCAACCACAGCCTCCCAGACACTGTTCAGAGAGGTGTACTGTTTTCCCTCCTTGTAAATCTCACATTTGATGATGGACCACAGGTTCTCAATGGGGTTCAGATCAGGTGAACAAGGAGGCCATGTCATTAGATTTTCTTCTTTTATACCCTTTCTTGCCAGCCACGCTGTGGAGTACTTGGACGCGTGTGATGGAGCATTGTCCTGCATGAAAATCATGTTTTTCTTGAAGGATGCAGACTTCTTCCTGTACCACTGCTTGAAGAAGGTGTCTTCCAGAAACTGGCAGTAGGACTGGGAGTTGAGCTTGACTCCATCCTCAAACCGAAAAGGCGCCACAAGCTCATCTTTGATGATACCAGCCCAAACCAGTACTCCACCTCCACCTTGCTGGCGTCTGAGTCGGACTGGAGCTCTCTGCCCTTTACCAATCCAGCCACGGGCCCATCCATCTGGCCCATCAAGACTCACTCTCATTTCATCAGTCCATAAAACCTTAGAAAAATCAGTCTTGAGATATTTCTTGGCCCAGTCTTGACATTTCAGCTTGTGTGTCTTGTTCAGTGGTGGTTGTCTTTCAGCCTTTCTTACCTTGGCCATGTCTCTGAGTATTGCACACCTTGTGCTTTTGGGCACTCCAGTGATGTTGCAGCTCTGAAATATGGCCAAACTGGTGGCAAGTGGCATCTTGGCAGCGGCACGCTTGACTTTTCTCAGTTCATGGGCAGTTATTTTGCGCCTTGGTTTTTCCACACACTTCCTGCGACCCTGTTGACTATTTTGAATGAAACGCTTGATTGTTCGATGATCACGCTTCAGAAGCTTTGCAATTTTAAGAGTGCTGCATCCCTCTGCAAGATATCTCACTATTTTTGACTTTTCTGAGCCTGTCAAGTCCTTCTTTTGACCCATTTTGCCAAAGGAAAGGAAGTTGCCTAATAATTATGCACACCTGATATAGGGTGTTGATGTCATTTGACCACACCCCTTCTCATTACAGAGATGCACATCACCTAATATGCTTAATTGGTAGTAGGCTTTCGAGCCTATACAGCTTGGAGTAAGACAACATCCATAAAGAGGATGATGTGGTCAAAATACTCATTTGCCTAATAATTCTGCACTCCCTGTATATTCTGGTCATCTTCTCATGTCTGCAATTTCTTTGGCTGATGTTGCCGCTGCATCAACTTTTTGGTTGGAAAATTTAGCGCAACAAGAAATGGATTCTGATTTGTCTAGCATTGTTCGCTTGCTTCAACATGCTAATCATTTTATTTGTGATGCCATTTTTTAAATCATCAAAATTGATGTTAAATCTATGTCTTTAGCTATTTTAGCTAGGAGAGCTTTGTAGCTTAAATCTTGGAATGCTGACATGAATTCTAAGTCTAGCTTGCTATCTCAAGGTAATAAGCTATTTGGTTCTCAGTTGGATTCGATTATTTAAACTGTCACTGTGGGAAAGGGAGTTTTTCTGCCCCAGGATAAAAGACCTAAGGGTAAATTTAAAGCTTCTAATCATTTTGTTCCTTTCGACAAATTAAAGGGACATGCCACCCACATTTTTTCTTTTATGATTTAGAAAGAGAATGCAATTTTAAACATGTTTCTAATTTACTTATATTATCTAATTTGTTTTATTCTCTTGATATTCTTTGATGAAAGGCATATCTAGATATGCTCACTAGCTGCTGATTGGTTGCTGCACATAGAAGCATTGTGTGATTGGCTCACCATGTGCATTGCTTTTTCTTCAACTAAGGATATTTAAAAAATGAAGCAAAATAAATAATGGAAGTAAATTGTAATGTTGTTTAAATTTCTATTCTCTATCTGAATCATGAAAGAAAGATTTTGGGTTTAGGGGCCCTTTAAGGAAAAGAAACCTAATCCTTCCCCCAAGGAATCTGTTTCCAATTGGAAACCTTTTTCAAATTGGAATAAATCCAAGCCGTTTAAGAAACAAAAGCCAGCCCCCAAGTCCACATGAAGGTGCGGGCCTCATTCCAGCTCAGCTGGTAGGGGGCAGATTAAGATTTTTCAAGGATGTTTGGACAAATTCTGTCCAAAATCAATGGATTCTGAGTATTGTCTCTCAGGGGTATCGAATAGGATTTAGAGTAAGACCTCCTGTGAGAAGATATTTTCTCTCACGCATGCCAGCAAATCCAGTAAAGGCTCAGGCTTTCCTGAAGTGTGTTTTAGACCTGGAGCTTTCAGGGGTAATCATGCCAGTTCCGTTTCGGGAACAGGGTCTTGGGTTTTATTCAAATCTATTCATTGTCCCAAAGAAAGAAAATTCATTCACACCAGTTCTGGATCTAAAAAATTTGAATCGTTATGTAATAGTACCAACTTTCACAATGGTGAATATAAGGACTATTCTGCCTTTTGTTCAGCAAGGGCATTATATGTCCACAATAGACTTGCAGGATGCATATCTTCATATTCCGATTCATTCAGATCATTATCAGTTTCTGAGATTCTCTTTTCTAGACAAGCATTACCAATTTGTCTCTCTTTTATTTGGCCTAGCAACAGCTCCAAGAATCTTTTCAAAGGTTCTCGGTGCCCTACTCTCTGTAATCAGAGAACGGGGTATTGCGGTGTTTCCTTATTTGGACGATATCTTGGTACTAGCTCAGTCTTTATATTCTGCAGAATCTCACACAAATCAACTAGTGTTGTTTCTTCAAAGATATGGTTGGAGGATCAATTTACCAAAAAGTTCCTTGATTCCTCAGACAAGGGTCACCTTTTTAGGTTTCCAGATAGATTCAGTGTCCATGACTCTGTCTCTAACAGACAAGAGACGATTAAAATTGGGTTCAGCTTGTCTGAACCTTCAGTCTCAATCATTCCCTTCGGTAGTTATGTGCATGGAAGTTTTAGGTCTAATGACTGCAGCATCGGACGCGATCCCCTTTGCTCATTTTCATATGAGACCTCTCCAGCTTTGTATGCTGAATCAATGGTGCAGGGATTATACAAGGATATCACAATTAATATCCTTAAATCCCAATGTTCGACTATCTCTGACTTGGTGGTTAGATCACCATCGTATAGTTCTAGTGGCCTCTTTTGTTCGTCCAACCTGGACTGTGATCACAACAGATGCAAGTCTTTCAGGTTGGGGAGTTGTTTGGGGATCTCTGACAGCACAAGGGGTTTGGAAATCTCAAGAGGCGAGATTACCAATCAATATTTTGGAACTCCGTGCTCTTCAGATTTGGCCTCTATTGAAGAGAGAATCGTTCATTTGTTTTCAGACAGACAATATCATAACTGTGGCATATATCAATCATCAGGGTGGGACTCACAGTCCCCTAGCTATGAAAGAAGTATCTTGGATACTTTCTTGGGTGGAATCCAGCTCTTGTATAATTTCTGCAGTACATATCCCAGGAGACAATTGGGAAGTGGATTATCTCAGCTGTCAGACTTTACATCCGGGGGAGTGGTCCCTCCATCCAGATGTGTTTTCTCAGATTGTTCAGATGTGGGGTTTTCCAGAAATAGATCTGATGGCTTCTCATCTAAACAAGAAACTCCCAGGTACCTGTCCATATCCAGGGATCTTCAAGTGGAAGCAGTGGATGCGTTGACACTTCCTTGGTGTTACCAACCTGCTTATATTTTCCCGCCTCTAGTTCTTCTTCCAAGAGTGATCTCCAAAATCATCTTGGAACAATCTTTTGTGTTGCTGGTATCTCCAGCATGGCCTCACATGGATGTCCAGTTGCCAACCTTGGCCACTTCCATTAAGGCCGGACCTTCTGTCTCAAGTTCCATTTTTCCATCAGGATATCAAATCAAATTAAATTTGAAGGTATGGAAATTGAATGTCTAGTGCTTAGTCATAGAGGTTTCTCTGACTCAGTGATTAATACTATGTTACAGGCTCGTAAATCTGTTTCTAGAAAGATTTATTATCATGTTTAAAAGACATATTTCATGGTGTTCTTTTCATAAATTCTCCTGGCATTCTTTTAGAATTCCTAGAATTTTACAGTTTCTTCAGGATGGTTTGGATAAGGGTTTGTCTGCAAGATCCTTGAAGGGACAAATCTCTACTCTTTCTGTCTTTTTTCACAGAAAGATTGCTAAGCTTCCTGATATTCACTGTTTTGTACAGGCTTTGGTTCGTATCAAGCCTGTCATTAAATCAATCTCTCCTCCTTGGAGTCTTAATTTGGTTTTGAAGGCTTTACAGGCTCTTCCGTTTGAGCCTATGCATTCTCTGGACATTAAACTACTTTCTTGGAAAGTGTTGTTCCTTTTGACCATCTCTTCTGCTAGAAGAGTTTCTTAATTATCTGCTCTTTCTTGTGAATCTCCTTTTCTGATTTTTCATCAGGATAAGGTGGTTTTGCAGACTTCATTTAAATTCTTACCTAAGGTTGTGAATTCTAACAACATTAATAGAGAAATTGTTGTCCCTTCCTTGTGTCCTAATCCTAACAGTTCTTTGGAGAGATCCTTACATTCTTTGGATGTGGTAAGAGCTTTGAAATATTATGTTGAAGCTACTAAAGATTTCAGGAAGATTTCAGGAAGACTTCTAGTCTATTTGTTATTTTTTCTGGTTCTGGGAAAGGTCAGCAGTTTCCTTGGCATCGTGGCTAAAGCTTTTGATTCATCAAGCTTATTTGGAGTCGGGTAGACTTATTCTACTAGATCAGTCTCCACTTCATGGGCTTCTAAGAATGAAGCTTCAGTTGATCAGATTTGCAAAGCAGCAACTTGGTCTTCTTTGCATACATTTACTAAATTCTACCATTTTGTTGTATTTGCTTCTTCGGAAGCAGTTTTTGGTAGAAAAGTTCTTCAGGCAGCTGTTTCAGTTTGATTCTTCTGCTTATATTTTAAGTTTTTTCCTTTCATTCATGAGAATAAACTTATATTTTGGGTTGTGGATTAATTTTTTTCAGCAAAAAATTGTTGTTTATATTTTTATCCCTCCCTCTCTAGTGACTCTTGCGTGGAGTTCCACATCTTGGGTATTGCTATCCCATACATCACTAGCTCATGGACTCTTGCCAATTACATGAAAGAAAATATAATTTATGTAAGAACGTACCTGATAAATTAATTTCTTTCATATTGGCAAGAGTCCATGAGGTCCACCCTTTTTATGGTGGTTATGATTTTTTTTTTTGTATAAAGCACAATTATTTCCAAATTCCTTTGTTGATGATTTTTACTCCTTTCTTTATCACCCCACTACTTGGCTATTTGTTAAACTGAATTGTGGGTGTGGTGAGAGGTGTATTTATAGGGATTTTGAGGTTTGGGAAACTCTGCCCTTCCTGGTAGGATTGTATATCCCATACGTCACTAGCTCATGTACTCTTGCCAATATGAAAGAAATGAGTTTATCAGGTAAGTTCTTACATAAATTATGTTTTTCCCCCTTTTTTTTCTTATTTGTTATTTCAAACTTAAACAACTGGTATTTCTATATAACTTCCTTTATTGTAACTTTTCAAAAAGTTTATAAAATTAAGAAGGTTTTTAAAAAGTAATCTTAAAAAGGGACAGTTTACACCAGAATTTTTATTGTTTAAAAAGAAAGATAATCCCTTTATTACCCATTCCTTTAGTTTTGTATAACCAATACAGTTATATTAATATACTTTTTATTTCTATAGTTACCTTGTATCTAAGCCTCTGCAGACTGCCTCCTTATTTTAGTTCTTTGGACAGATTCTGCATTTTAGCCAGTGAATGATGACTCCTAGGTAACTCCAAGGGCATGAGCACAATGCTATCTATATGGCACACATGAACAACTGCCCTCTAGTTGTGTAAAACTGTCAAAATGCTTTAAGATAAGAGACGGTCTTCAATGGCTAAGAAATTAGCATATGAGACTACCTAGTTTTATCTTTCAACTAAAAATACTAAGAGTACAAAGCAAAATTGATGGTAAACATAAATTGGAAAGTTGTTTAACATTACATTCTTTTTCTGAATCATGAAAGTTTTTTTTTTACTAGACTGTCCCTTTAAATTAACATAAAGGTATAAAAATAAAAATGTTGATGTATGAAATCCATTTGTTTAACCACTGCAAAAGGTTTAAATGCAGTTAATGTTGTGACTCCAGGCAATGCATTGGCACCTCAGTAAAGCATACGGGCCGGTAGCCAATCAAGAGTAAAATGTTCAGGAATGATACAAGAACATGAGCAGAACAAAAGAGGGATTTTAACAATTCTTAGACCTAGATTACGAGTTTTGTGTTAGAGGCTGTGCGGTGCTAACGAGCAGTTTATGCTCACCGCTCACTTACATACAGCGCTGGTATTACGAGTTTTCAGAAACCCGTTGTTAAAAGACAAGAAGTGAGCGTTGAGCAAAATTTTGCTCATTACCGCACTCCAATACCAGCGCTGCTTAAGTCAGCTTAAGTGAGCTGGTGTAACGTGCTCGTGCACGATTTCCCCATAGGAGTCAACGGGGAGAGCCGGCTGAAAAAAATTCTAACACCTGCCAAAAAGCAGCGTAAAACTCCTTAACGCAGCCCCATTGATTCCTATGGGGAAATAAAAGTTATGTCTACACCTAACACCCTAACATGAACCCCGAGTCTAAACAGCCCTAATCTTACACTTATTAACCCCTAATATGCTGCCCTCAACATCGCCGACACCTGCATTATATTATTAACCCCTAATCTGCCGCTCCGGACACCGCCGCCACCTACATTATATGTATTTACCCCTAATCTGCCGCTCCGGACACCGCCGCCACCTACATACTATTTATTAACCCCTAATCTGCCTTCCCCAATGTCGCCAACAGCTACATTATATTTATTAACCCCTAATCTGCCGTCCCCAACGTCGCCGCTACTATATTAAAGTTATTAACCCCTAAACCTAAGTCTAACCCTAAACCTAATACCCACTAACTTAAATATAATTTAAATAAATCTAAATAAATATTCCTATCAACTTAATTATTCCTATTTAAAACTAAATACTTACCTATAAAATGAACCCTAAGCTAGCTACAATATAACTAATAGTTACATTGTAGCTAGCTTAGGGTTTATTTTTATTTTACAGGCAAGTTTGTATTTATTTTAACTAGGTAGAATAATTATTAAATATTTATTAACTATTTAATAACTAACTAGCTAAAATAAATACAAATTTACCTATAAAATAAAACCTAACCTAAGTTACAAAAACACCTAACACTACACTATAATTAAATACATTTACTAAATTAAATACAATTAAATAAATTACATACAATTAACTAAATTAAATTAAATTAGCTAAAGTACAAAAAAAAACTAAATTACAGAAAATAATAAACAAATTACAGATATTTAAACTAATTACACATAATCTAATAGCCCTATTAAAATAAAAAAGCCCCCTCAAAATAAAAAAAAACCCTAGCCTAAACTAAACTACCAATAGCCCTTAAAAGGGCCTTTTGCGGGGCATTGCCCCAAAGTAATCAGCTCTTTTACCTGTAAAAAAAATACAAACAACCCCCCCAACAGTAAAACCCACCACCCACACAACCAACCCCGGAAATAAAATACTATTTAAAAAAACTAAGCTCCCCATTGCCTTGAAAAGGGCATTTGGATGGGCATTGCCCTTAAAAGGGCAGTTAGCTCTTTTGCTGCCCAAAGTCCCTAACCTAAAAATAAAACCCACCCAATACACCCTTAAAAAACCTAACACTAACCGCCTGAAGATCGACTTACCGGAAGACATCTTCATCCAAGCCGGGCCAAAGTCCTCAATGAAGCCGGGAGAAGTCTTCATCCAAGCCGGGTGAAGTGGTCCTCCAGACGGGCAGAAGTCTTCATCCAGATGGCATCTTCTATCTTCATCCATCCAGCGGGGAGCAGGTCCATCTTCAAGACGCAGAGCATCCTCTTCTGCCGACGGACTAACGATGAATGAAGGTACCTTTAAGTGATGTCATCCAAGATGGCGTCCCTTAGATTCAGATTGGCTGATAGAATTCTATCAGCCAATCGGAATGAAGGTAGAAAAAATCCTATTGGCTGATACAATCAGCCAATAGAATTGAAGTTCAATCCTATTGGCTGATCCAATCAGCCAATAGAATTGAGCTTGCATTCTATTGGCTGATTGGAATTGCATCAGCCAATCAGAATCTAAGCCATCTTGGATGACGTCACTTAAAGGTACCTTCATTCTGTTTTAGTCGTTGCCAGAAGAGGATACTCCACGTCGGATGTCTTGAAGATGGACCCGCTTCGTGCCGGATGAATGAAGATAGAAGATGCCATCTGGATGAAGACTTCTGCCTGTCTGGAGGAACACTTCTGCCCCGCTTGGATGAAGACTTCTGCCCGTCTGGAGAACCACTTCTGCCCGGCTTGGATGAAGACTTTTGCCTCTCTGGAGGACCACTTCGCCCGGCTTGGATGAAGACATCTCCCAGTAAGTCGATCTTCAGGGGGTTAGTGTTTTTTTAAGGGTGTATTGGGTAGGTTTTATTTTTAGGTTAGGGACTTTGGGTGGCAAAAGAGCTAACTGCCCTTTTAGGGGCAATGCCCATCCAAATGCCCTTTTCAGGGTTTTTTTTAGTTAGTATTTTATTTGGGGGGTTGGTTTTGTGGGTGGTGGGTTTTACTGTTGGGGGGTTGTTTGTATTTTTTTTTACAGGTAAAAGAGCTGATTGTATTTAATTTAGTTTATTTAATTATAGTGTAGTGTTAAGTGTTAGTGTAACTTAGGTTAGGTTTTATTTTACAGGTAAATTTGTATTTATTTTAGCTAGGTAGTTAGTAAATAGTTAATAACTATTTAATAACTATTGTACCTAGTTAAAATAAATACAAACTTGCCTGTAAAATAAAAATAAATCCTAAGCTAGCTACAATGCAACTATTAGTTATATTGTAGCTAGCTTAGGGTTTATTTTATAGGTAAGTATTTAGTTTTAAATAGGAATAATTTAGTTAATGATAGGAATATTTATTTGGATTTATTCAAATTATATTTAAGTTAGTGGGTGTTAGGTTTAGGGTTAGACTTAGGTTTAGGGGTTAATAACTTTAATATAGTGGCAGAGACATTGGGGCAGATTAGGAGTTAATAATTTTATTTTAGTGTTTGCGATGCAGGAGGGCCTCGGTTTAGGGGTTAATAGGTAGTTTATGGGTGTTAGTGTACTTTTTAGCACTTTAGTTATGAGTTTTATGTTACAGCGTTGTACCATAAAACTCTTAACTACTGTCTTTTAAATGTGTTAGGACTCTTGACAGGGTAGGGTGTACCGCTCAATTTTTGGCCTCCCAGGACAGACTCATAATACCGGCACTATGGAAGTCCCATAGAAAAAAGACTTTACAAAGTTTACGTAAGTCGTTTTGCGGTAAGGCCAAAAAAGTGTGCGGTGTCCCTAAACCTTCAAGACTCGTAATACCAGAGGGCGTAAAAAAGCAGCATTAGGACCTCTTAACGCGGCTTTTTTACCTTAATGCACAACTCGTAATCTAGCCAATGTTTGCTAATATGCATAGAGGAGTTTCTATTAATGTTACTACTACATGAATATGCTTATCTTGTACTGACTGGGCTTATATGTGCACATATTAACTTTTCATTACTCAAATAAACCTTACAACTTCAAAACTTTCTAATATACTTGTATTATCACAATGTGAACATAAGTGCTGATCCCTCATATCATCATTCTGAACCATTAACCAACTAATTAAACATCCTATTATATAAAAGGCCAAGTGTGTTTGTCTGAAGCTGTCATGCGCAGTACAGACAGCACGAGGACAAACACACCTGGCCTTTGAGTCCCTGATCCTGCTGGTGATCCGATCTGCGCCGTGGTAGGAGTGGGCGTGGCCAGACATGAGCGGGGCGTACCCGGGACATGTTGTGGGCGTGGCCTGGTGTGAGTGGATGTGGAGGGGGCGTGGCCTGATGTGAAGGGGCGTGGCCGGGCGCAGTCGAACGTTGGAAGATGGGAGAGAGATAGAGAGAGGGGAGAGAGATAGAGAGGGGAGAGAAAGAGAGGGGGAGAGAGACAGCAAAAGACAGGGGGGAGAAAGAGAGGGGGAGAGACAGCAAAAGACAGGGGGGAGAGAGACAGTAAAAGATAGGGGGGAGAGAGACAGCAAAAGAGAGAAGGGGAAAGAGACAGCAAAAGAGAGAGGGGGAGAGAGACAGCAAAAGAGAGAGGGGGGAGAGACAGCAAAAGAGAGGGGGGAGAGACAGAAAAAGAGAGAGGGGGAGAGAGACAGCAAAAGAGAGGGGGGAGAGAGACAGCAAAAGAGAGGGGGGATAGAGACAGCAAAAGAGAGAGGGGGAGAGAGACAGCAAAAGAGAGGGGGAGAGAGAGCAAAAGAGAGGGGGAAGAGCGCAAAAGAGAGGGGGGAGAGAGTGCAAAAGAGAGGGGGGAGAGAGACAGCAAAAGAGAGGGGGAGAGAGACAGCAAAAGAGACAGGGGGAGAGAGACAGCAAAAGAAAGGGGGGATAGAGACAGCAAAAGAGAGAGGGGGAGAGAGACAGTAAAAGAGAGGGGGAGAGAGCACAAAAGAGAGGGGGGAAGAGCGCAAAAGAGAGGGGGGAGAGAGAGTGCAAAAGAGAGTGGGGAAGAAAGAGCGCAAAAGAGGGGGAGAGAGAGCGCAAAAGAGAGGGGGGAAGAGCGCAAAAGAGAAGGGGGAGAGAGAGCACAAAAGAGAGGGGGGAGAGAGTGCAAAAGAGAGGGGTGGAGAGAGAGCGCAAAAGAAAGGGGGGTGAGAAAGCGCAAAAGAGAGGGGGGTGAGAGAGCACAAAAGAGAGGGGGGTGAGAGAGTGCAAAAGAGAGGGGGGAGAGAGAGCGCAAAAGATAGGGGGGAGAGAGAGCGCAAAAGAGAGGGGGAGAGAGCGCAAAAGAGAGGGGGGAGAGAGAGCGCAAAAGAGGGGGGGAGAGAGAGCGCAAAAGAGAGGGGGAGAGAGAGTGCAAAAGAGAGGGGGAGAGAGAGCGCAAAAGAGAGGGGGAGAGAGAGAGCGCAAAAGAGAGGGGGAGAGAGAGAGTGCAAAAGAGAGGGGGAGAGAGAGAGAGCGCAAAAGAGTAGGGGAGAGAGCGCAAAAGAGTAGCAGGGAGAGAAAGAGCTCAAAAGAGATGGGGAGAGAGCTCAAAATAGAGGGGGAGAGAGAGCGCAAAAGAGAGGGGGGAGAAAGAGTGCAAAAGAGAGAGGGGGAGAGAGAGCTCAAAAGAGAGGGGGGAGAGAGAGCTCAAAAGAGAGGGGGAGAGAGAAAGCTCAAAAGAGAGGGGGAGAGAGAAAGCAAAAGAGAGGGGGAGGGAGAGAGCGCAAGAGGTGGGACCGCTGTACTGCAAAAAATGGCCCGTGTGAACGGGCTTTAGGATTAGTATATACATATTCCACCTTTAGTTCCTTGAATGAAAACACCACACAAAGAGCTGGGTATAAAACCATATGATGGTTACGTTTATTTGTAATAACAAATATTAACTTTTAAACTTGGCTTCATAATCCGTAAACCTATGGTGGCGGCAAGCAGAGCCCTAAACTAAACCCCATGCAGTCAGAGGTCACGCCTCTTAAAGGGTGGTATCAAATGGAAATAGGAGGGAGCGCCTCACCAGGACCCTACCCACACACCTGAGTACAGATTCCCTGGGGATCTTCAGCCAGCAGACCTGCAGGGTGGGGCCCCCCCAGGGCACGGCTTGGGGACGTCATCCCCATCCATTAGCTCGACTGTCACCCTTCCAGACTCTGTACTCTGACATTTAATGGGCATGACTTCCCGCTACTAGGAGATAATCACAATTTGTATATTTATAATTAACTGGAATACTCCTGCCACTAAGGCACCGGTGTAATGAGTCCTACAGCAAACTACCTCTGGGAGTTCCATACCTTAATGGCTAAGGGCTTACTAAGACTAGGCCAATTAACACTATCCATGCCTTTGCTTCTAACCAGCAACCGAAGGAAGCCTAACGGCCTGATGTCACCACCTCACAAAACTCAAACATGTAGGGAACGGGTGGGCGGGGAAAACTTCCAGACTGTTTGTAGTCACCAGGAAAAAAAGGCCGAATCCTGGCTCCCTGGGCTTAAATTTGATAAGCTAAAACGTACCCCTAACTTTGCAACATAGTTGCTAAAGTAATTCTAACCTAACTTCAACTAATGTTCTCCTTTCCACTAGAGGGCCATGCACTTAATTTCAATCCAGTATAAAAGCTACCTTACACTACCATTATTTTTATTTGCACACTTTCAGGCTCCAGCTCATACCGAGCATGTACAAAGGTGCACAGTATATACGTATATGTGTTTTGTGATTGGTTGATGACTTTAATGATTCAGATAGAGCATGCAATTTTAAGCAACTTTCTAAATTACTCCTATTATACATTTTTATTCGTTCTTTTGCTATCTTTATTTAAAAAGCAGGAATGTGATGCATAGGAGCCGGACCATTTTTGGATGAGAACCTGGGTTATGCTTGCTTATTGGTGGGTAAATGTAAGCCTTTAACAAGCAAGCGCTATCCATGGTGCTGAACCTAAAGTGGTCTGGCTGCTATGAGTTACATTCCTGCTTTTAAAGGGACAGTCAAGTCCAAAAAAAAATGTCATGATTTAAATAGGGAATGTAATTTCAAACAACTTTCCAATTTACTTTGATCACCAATTTTGCTTTGTTTTTTTGCTGTGTATTTTTAGTCAAAAGCTAAGCCTAGGAGGTTCATATGCTAATTTCTTAGACTTTGAAGACTGCCTCTAATCTGAATGCATTTTGACCAATAGAGGGCATTAGTTCATGTGTTTCATATAGATAACATTGAGCTCATGCACGTTAAGTTACCCCGGAGGGAGCACTGATTGGCTAAAATGCAAGTCTGTCAAAAGAACTGAAATAAGGGGGCAGTCTGCAGAGGCTTAGATACAAGGTAATTACAGAGGTAAAAAAGTGTATTTCTATTACAGTGTTAGTTATGAAAAACTGGGGATTGGGTAATAAAGGGATTATCTTTCTTTTAAAACAACAAAAATTCGGGTGTTGACTGTCCCTTTAAAATAAAGATAGCAAGAGAACAAAGAAACATTGATAATAGAAGCAAATTAGAAAGTTGCATAAAATTTCATGCTCAACCTGAATCATGAAAGAAAAAATGGGTTCAGTGTCCCTGTAACTTTGAAATTTGACAGACAATATTCTACCACTCATTTTAATTCTACTGTATTTAGTGCTCCTTTAAAAGGGACATTATACACTAGCGCCTAGATTTAGAGTTTTGCTTTAGAAGGGCTGCGTTAGCTACGCGTGTTTTTTCCCCCCGCACCTTTTAAACAACGCTGGTATTTAGAGTTCTCAGAAGGACTGCGTTAGGCTCCAAAAAGGGAGCGTACAGGCATATTTACCGCCATTGCAACTCTCAATACCAGCGTTGCTTACGGACGCGGCCAGCTTCAAAAACGTGCTCGTGCACGATCCCCCATAGGAAACAATAGGGCAGTTTGAGCTGGAAAAAAACCTAACACCTGCAAAAAAGCAGCGTTCAGCTCCTAACGCAGCCCCATTGTTTCCTATGGGGAAACACTTCCTAAGTCTGCGCCTAACACCCTAACATGTACCCCGAGTCTAAACACCCCTAACCTTACACTTATTAACCCCTAATCTGCCGCCCCCGCTATCGCTGACCCCTGCATATTATTTTTAACCCCTAATCTGCCGCTTTGTACACCGCCGCAACCTACATTATCCCTATGTACCCCTAATCTGCTGCCCCTAACACCGCCAACCCCTATATTATATTTATTAACCCCTAATCTGCCCCCAACGTCGCTGCCACCTACCTACAATTATTAACCCCTAATCTGCCGACCGGACCTCACTGCTACTATAATAAATGTATTAACCCCTAATCCACCTCACTCCCACCTAAAAAACCCTATAATAAATAGTATTAACTCTTAATCTGCCCTCCCTAACATCGCTGACACCTAACTTAAAGTATTAACCTCTAATCTGCCGACCGGACCTCACCGCTACTCTAATAAATGTATTAACCCTTAAAGCTAAGTCTAACCCTAACACCCCCCTAAATTAAATATAATTTTATTCTACCGAAATAAAATAATTCTTATTAAATAAATTAATCCTATTTAAATCTAAATACTTACCTGTAAAATAAACCCTAATATAGCTACAATATAAATAATAATTACATTGTAGCTATTTTAGGATTAATATTTATTTTACAGGCAACTTTGTATTTATTTTAACCAGGTACAATAGCTATTAAATAGTTAATAACTATTTAATAGTTACCTAGTTAAAATAATTACAAAATTACCTGTAAAATAAATCCTAACCTAAGTTACAATTAAACCTAGCACTACACTATCAATAAATTAATTAAATAAACTACCTACAATTATCTACAATTAAATCAACTAAACTAAATTACAAAAAAAAACAAACACTAAATTAAAAAAACCCCACTAAATTACAAAAAATAAAAAAAGATTACAAGAATTTTAAACTAATTGCACCTACTCTAACCCCCCTAAAAAAATAACAAAGCCCCCCAAAATAAAAAAATTCCCTACCCTATTCTAAAATAAAAATTGAAAAGCTCTTTTACCTTACCAGCCCTTTAAAGGGCCTTTTGCGGGGCATGCTCCAAAGAAAACAGCTCTTTTGCCTGTAAAAAAACATACAATACCCCCCCAACATTACAACCCACCACCCACATACCCCTAATCTAACCCAAACCCCCCTTAAAAAACCTAACACTAAGCCCCTGAAGATCTTCCTACCTTATCTTCACCACGCCGGGTATCACCGATCCATCCAGAAGAGGGTCCGAAGTCTTCATCCTATCCGGCAAGAAGAGGTCCAGAAGAGGGTCCGAAGTCTTCATCCTATCCGGCAAGAAGAGGGCATCCAGACCGGTAGACATCTTCATCCAGGCGGCATCTTCTATCTTCTTCCATCCGGCGCGGAGCGGGACCATCTTGAAGCAGCCGACGCGGATCCATCCTCTTCTAACGACGTCCTAGGTCCGAATGAAGGTTCCTTTAAATGACGTCATCCAAGATGGCATCCCTCGAATTCCGATTGGCTGATAGGATTCTATCAGCCAATCGGAATTAAGGTAGGAAAAATCTGATTGGCTGATTGAATCAGCCAATCAGATTCAAGTTCAATCAGATTGGCTGATCCAATCAGCCAATCAGATTGAGCTCGCATTCTATTGGCTGTTCCGATCAGCCAATAGAATGCAAGCTCAATCTGATTGGCTGATTGGATCAGCCAATCCGATTGAACTTGAATCTGATTGGCTGATTCAATAAGCCAATCATATTTTTCCTACCTTAATTCCGATTGGCTGATAGAATCCTATCAGCCAATCGGAATTCGAGGGACGCCATCTTGGATGACGTCATTTAAAGGAACCTTCATTCGGACTTAGGACGTCGTTAGAAGAGGATGGATCCGCGTCGGCTGCTTCAAGATGGTCCCGCTCCACGCCGGATGGAAGAAGATAGAAGATGCCGCCTGGATGAAGATGTCTACCGGTCCGGATGCCCTCTTCTTGCCGGATAGGATGAGGACTTCGGACCCTCTTCTGGACCTCTTCTTGCCGGATAGGATGAAGACTTCGGACCCTCTTCTGGATGGATCGGTGATACCCGGCGTGGTGAAGATAAGGTAGGAAGATCTTCAGGGGCTTAGTGTTAGGTTTTTTAAGGGGGGTTTGGGTTAGATTAGGGGTATGTGGGTGGTGGGTTGTAATGTTGGGGGGGGTATTGTATGTTTTTTTACAGGCAAAAGAGCTGTTTTCTTTGGGGCATGCCCCGCAAAAGGCCCTTTAAAGGGCTGGTAAGGTAAAAGAGCTTTTCAATTTTTATTTTAGAATAGGGTAGGGTATTTGTTTATTTTGGGGGGCTTTGTTATTTTTTTAGGGGGCTTAGAGTAGGTGCAATTAGTTTAAAATTCTTGTAATCTTTTTTATTTTTTGTAATTTAGTGTTTGTTTGTTTTTGTAATTTAGTGGGTTTTTTTTTGGAATTTAGTTTAGTTGATTTAATTGTAGATAATTGTAGATAGTTTATTTAATTAATTTATTGATAGTGTAGTGTTAGGTTTAGTTGTAACTTAGGTTAGGATTTATTTTACAGGTAATTTTGTAATTATTTTAACTAGGTAACTATTAAATAGTTATTAACTATTTAGTAGCTATTGTACCTGGTTAAAATAAATACAAAGTTGCCTGTAAAATAAATATTAATCCTAAAATAGCTACAATATAATTATTATTTATATTGTAGCTATATTAGGGTTTATTTTACAGGTAAGTATTTAGCTTTAAATAGGAATAATTTATTTAATAAGATTTATTTTATTTTGTTAGATTTAAATTATATTTAACTTAGGGGGGTGTTAGTGTTAGGGTTAGACTTTAGGGGTTAATACATTTATTAGAGTAGCGGTGAGGTCTGGTCGGCAGATTAGGGGTTAATACTTGAAGTTAGGTGTCTGCGATGTTAGGGAGGGCAGATTAGGGGTTAATACTATTTATTATTGGGTTTTTGAGGCGGGAGTGAGGCGGATTAGGGGTTAATACATTTATTATAGTAGCGGTGAGGTCCAGTTGGCAGATTAGGGGTTAATAATTGTAGGTAGGTAGCGGCAACGTTGGGGGGGCATATTATGGGGTAATAAATATTATGTAGGGGTCGGCAATGTTAGGGGCAGCAGATTAGGGGTACATAGGGATAATGTAGGTTGCGGCGGTGTGTGGTCGGCAGATTAGGGGTTAAAAAAATTTAATAGAGTGGCGGCGATGTGGGGGGGTCTCAGTTTAGGGGTACATAGGTAGTTTATGGGTGTTAGTGTACTTTAGAGCACAGTAGTTAAGAGCTTTATGAACCGGCAATAGCCCAGAAAGCTCTTAACTCCTGGCTTTTTTCTGCAGCTGGAGTCTTGTCGTTAGATTTATAACGCTCACTTCAGCCAAGACTCTAAATACTGGCGTTAGAAAGATCCCATTGAAAAGATAGGATACGCAATTGACGTAAGGGGATCTGCGGTATGGAAAAGTCGCGGCTGGAAAGTGAGCGTTAGACCCTTACCTACAAGACTCTAAATACCAGTGGTAGGCCAAAACCAGCATTAGGACCCCCTAACGCTGGTTTTGACGGCTAACGCAGAACTCTAAATCTAGGCGTAGATTTTTCTTTGCATAAATGTTTTGCAGATGATACATTTATATAGCCCATCTGGGTGTGTTTTTGTAAAAATCTGTAATTTTGCTTATTTTTAAATAACATTGTCCTGATTTTCAGACTCCTAACCAAGCCCCAAAGATTTAGATGTATTCTGATGTATACAGACTTTACACTAATTCTGTTTGTATAATGGGTCTTTTTATATGCAGGGGAGAGGGGTCTGCTCACAGCCCCTTTCAGTGGGTGTCCCAGGCTTATCTCATTACCAGTGTTAAATTGTGAGCAAATAAGATTTTAAAAGGTTTTACAATGGATTTGTATATCAGTATCTTTGCATATTATTCTTTATAGTAGTGCCTATTGCATGCAGTTAAATGAAAATTGGTTTATATTGCCCCTTTAAATGTTCATCTTCTATGGGAGAAAAAGCAATCTGAAAATGTATGGGAATATGCCCACTCCTTATGTAATGCTTCTATGTCCTTGCTCAGGGTAAATTTAGCAAGCTGATTGTTGAGCAGGAAATGTCAAAGGTGTTCAAGCTTTTAAACTGAAACAGATAGGCTAATAGTCCCTCTGGAAGCAAAGGACAAACAGTTCTGCAGGAACGTACAACTGATATACTGGGCCCCTTGTATCATGTGACAGACATCAGCCAATCACACACTAGTATGCATTTACCCTGTGAGCTTGTGCACATGCTCAGTATGATCTGGTGTATCAAAGTGTGCATAAAATATATATATATATATATATATATATATATATATATATATATATATATATATATATATATATATATATATATATATATATATATATATATATATATATATATATAAAGAAAAAAAAAGGGCAAAAAAAAATGCTTCACTGATTCTACTGCATTCCTTCACCCCCCACTCTTTCCTTCTCATCTTTTGAAGCTCATGCTATCCGCCTCTTCTCCCCTGTATCTCTTTGCGTTGCAGTTATCTATCGTCCCCCTGGCCCAGCATCACCATTTCTGGACCACTTTGAAGCCGGGCTTCCACATTTTCTCTCTTGTAATGTCCCTTCTATCATCTTAGGGGACTTCAAAATACCTGCTGATAATCCTAACATGCCTGCTGCCTAAACTTCTTTCCCTTACCACCTCTTTTGGCCTGTCCCAGTGGACAACATCTCCAACCCACTGTGAAGGCAACTCCATAGACCTAGTCTTCACTAAGCTCTATGCTGTTTCCAACTTCCTTTACTTCCCCTTTCCTCTCTCTGACCACCATCTACTAACTTTCTCTCTTACTCTAGCTACTACATCTTTGCAAGCCTCTAAAAAACTGCTACCTTGCAGAAATTTTAATGACTTGGATCTCACAGACTTTTCCACTCAACTAAATCCTCTGCTCTCCAACATTTCATCCCTCTCTTGCCCAAACCTCATGGCTTTACAGTATAATTCGGCACTAAAATCAACACTTGACAAAGCTGCACCCTCCACTCTTCGACGTACATCAATCACTCAACTGCAACCATGGCACACCAAACAGACCAGATATCCTCAGCGATGTTCACGGGCTGCTGAACGGCAGTGGAGGAAATCATGCACCTGAGCTGATTTCTGGCATTATAAATTCATCCTTAAGTCCTGCAACTCGGTGCTCAGCCTGGCCAAACAAGTCTATTTCTCCTCCCTTGTATCATCTTACGCATCCAACTCCAGAAAGCTGTTCTCAACATTTAACTCCCTTCTACATACGCATGCACCCCCGTCCACTACAAATCTCACTGCTCAGATTATTGCTGATCACTTCAAAAATAAAATTGACACAATTAGAAAAGATATCTGCACCTCACACCCCTCAAACCTAGCAATCCTACCCACCCCTTCTATTAACAAAAACTCTATGCTACTTCCCTCCTGTAAGAGAGGAAGAAGTCTCCATACTCCTATCCTTGGCTCATCTCACAACCTGCCCACTTGACCCTATTCCTTCACAGCTTCTTCCCCCTCTCTCTGCTTTACTAACCCCTAGCCTAACTCATCTCTGTAACCAATCTCTCATCGCTGGCACATTTCCTGATACCATCAAGCATGCATCAATCATACCAATCCTAAAAAGCCCTCGCTTGACCCCTCCACCCCTTCTAACTATTGACTATAATCGGCTAACTCAATTTCTCACAACTAACTCCTTACTTGATTCACTGCAATCTGGTTTCCGCCCTAAACACTCAACAGAAACCGCTCTTACTAAAGTAACAAATTACCTTTTATCAGCTAAAGCAAAAGGCCACTCACTACTCCTTACTAATTCTTCTTGACCTGTCCGCTGCCTTTGACACAGTTGACCATCCTCTCCTTTTTTAAAATACTACATTCATTTGGCATCCGAGACACCGCCCTCTTCTGGCTTGCCACATAGCTCTCAAAACGCTAGTTTTCAGTTTCCTTTAACAACATATCTTGTGATCCTATGCCTCTCTCAGTTGGAGTACTGCAAGGCTCTGTCTTGCGTCCCTTGCTTTTCTCTCTCTATACATTCTCCCTTTGAAAACGTATAGCCTCCTTTGAATTCCAGTACCATTTATATGCTGATGATACCCAAATCTATCTATCCTCTCCTGATATCTCTCCCTCTTTACTCAACCATATTTCCAATTGCCTCTCTGCAAATTTCCTCTTGGATGTCTTCACACTACCTCCAACTCAATCTGTCCAAAACTGAGCTGCTTCTTATTCTCCCATCTTCGAGACATTCAACACCTGACATTTCTCTGATGGTTAAAGACTCTATTCTCAACACCTCACCCCAGGTGTTCTGTCTTGGGGTTACACTTGACTCAGAACTCACATTCAACCAACATATACAAGTGCTTACCAAATCCTGCCGTTCTCACCTACGCAATATTTCCAGAATTTTTCCTTTCCTTACTCAAAAAACTACAAAAATACTTATTAATTCCCTCATTTTGTCACCCATTGATTATTGCAATCTATTTCTAAATATCCTCTCCTGATATCTCTCCCTCTTTACTCAACCATATTTCCAATTGCCTCTCTGCAAATTTCCTCTTGGATGTCTTCACACTACCTCCAACTCAATCTGTCCAAAACTGAGCTGCTTCTTATTCTCCCATCTTCGAGACATTCAACACCTGACATTTCTCTGATGGTTAAAGACTCTATTCTCAACACCTTTCCTTACTCAAAAAACTACAAAAATACTTATTCATTCCCTCATTTTGTCACCCATTGATTATTGCAATCTATTTCTAAATGCCCTTCCAAAACACTGACTCTCCTCCTTCCAATCTATTATGAATGCTTCTGCTAGACTCATCCACTACATCAGCTGCTCCGCTCTGCCAGTCTCTACACTGGCTCCCCAAACACAACAGAATACAATTTAAAGTGTTAGCCCTAACTTACAAAGCACTCAACAACTCCCAACTATATTTCCTCTCTCATCGTGAAATATTCCCCATCCCATCCTCTTCGATCAACCTCTGACCTACGTCTCTCCACTCCTGTTATCTCTACATCCCACTCCCGTCTCCAAGACTTCGCACGTGCTGCTCCTGTCCACTGGAACTCTCTGCCCCGCTCCAAAAGCCCCGCTCCATAAGACTGTCTCCAACCTTGTATAGCTTCAGACGCTCCTTGAAAACCCATCTATTCAGAGAGGCGTACCATATCTCCTCCATCTGTCATCCTAACCAAACTAATACATGAACTGCCTGACTCACTGCTGCAACTACAACCGATGTGACAAGCTATCCCCAACCTTATGTCTCTGCACCCTAAACCTGTAGACTGTGAGCTATCCAGAGCAGGGCCCTTCTCCTCCTGTACTAGATTTTGTTAGTTTTGTTATGTTTTGTATTTTATAACAAATCCTTGTCATTGTATACCCCTATCACTGTACCCAGCGCTACGGAATTTGGTGGTGCTATACAAATAAATAATAATAATAATAATAATAAATTGGAAAGTCTGTTAAAGGGATAGTCTAGACAAAAAACAGAATTTATGCTTACCTGATAAATTACTTTCTCCAACGGTGTGTCCGGTCCACGGCGTCATCCTTACTTGTGGGAATATCTCTTCCCCAACAGGAAATGGCAAAGAGTTCCAGCAAAGCTGTCCATATAGTCCCTCCTAGGCTCCGCCCACCCCAGTCATTCGACCGACGGACAGGAGGAAAAAAACAGGAGAAACTATAGGGTGCCGTGGTGACTGTAGTTAGAGAAAATAATTCATCAAACCTGATTAAAAAACCAGGGCGGGCCGTGGACCGGACACACCGTTGGAGAAAGTAATTTATCAGGTAAGCATAAATTCTGTTTTCTCCAACATTGGTGTGTCCGGTCCACGGCGTCATCCTTACTTGTGGGAACCAATACCAAAGCTTTAGGACACGGATGAAGGGAGGGAGCAAATCAGGTTACCTAAACAGAAGGCACCACGGCTTGCAAAACCTTTCTCCCAAAAATAGCCTCTGAAGAAGCAAAAGTATCAAATTTGTAAAATTTGGCAAAAGTGTGCAGTGAAGACCAAGTCGCTGCCTTACATATCTGATCAACAGAAGCCTCGTTCTTGAAGGCCCATGTGGAAGCCACAGCCCTAGTGGAGTGAGCTGTGATTCTTTCTGGAGGCTGCCGTCCGGCAGTCTCGTAAGCCAATCGGATGATGCTTTTAAGCCAAAAGGAAAGAGAGGTAGAAGTCGCTTTTTGACCTCTCCTTTTACCAGAATAGACGACAAACAGAGAAGAAGTTTGTCTGAACTCTTTTGTAGCTTCTAAATAGAATTTTAGAGCACGGACTACGTCTAAATTGTGTAACAAACGTTCCTTTTTTGAAACTGGATTCGGACACAAAGAAGGAACAACTATCTCCTGGTTAATATTTTTGTTAGAAACAACCTTTGGAAGAAAACCAGGCTTAGTACGCAAAACAACCTTATCTGCATGGAACACCAGATAGGGAGGAGAACACTGCAGAGCAGATAACTCAGAAACTCTTCTAGCAGAAGAAATAGCAACCAAAAACAAAACTTTCCAAGATAACAACTTAATATCTATGGAATGTAGAGGTTCAAACGGAACCCCTTGAAGAACTGAAAGAACTAGATTTAAACTCCAGGGAGGAGTCAAAGGTCTGTAAACAGGCTTGATCCTAACCAGAGCCTGAACAAATGCTTGAACATCTGGCACAGCTGCCAGTCATTTGTGTAATAAGACAGATAAAGCAGAAATCTGTCCCTTTAGAGAACTCGCTGATAATCCTTTATCCAAACCCTCTTGTAGAAAGGAAAGGATCTTAGGGATTTTGCTCTTATTCCATAAGAATCCCTTGGATTCACACCAGCAGATATATCTTTTCCATATTTTATGGTAAATTTTTCTAGTTACCGGTTTTCTGGCTTGAACTAGAGTATCTATCACCGAATCTGAAAACCCACGCTTTGATAGAATCAAGCGTTCAATTTCCAAGCCGTCAGCTGGAGGGAGACCAGATTTGGATTTTCGAATGGACCCTGTACAAGAAGATCCTGTCTCAAAGGTAGCTTCCATGGTGGCACCGATGACATATTCACCAGGTCTGCATACCAAGTCCTGCGTGGCCACGCAGGAGCTATCAAGATCACTGATGCCCTCTCCTGCTTGATCCTGGCTACCAGCCTGGGAATGAGAGGAAACGGTGGAAACACATAGGCTAGGTTGAAGGTCCAAGGCGCTACTAGTGCATCCACTAGAGTCGCATTGGGATCCCTGGATCTGGACCAGTAGCAAGGAACCTTGAAGTTCTGACGAGACGCCATCAGATCCATATCTGGAATGCCCCATAATTGAGTCAACTGGGCAAAGATCTCCGGGTGGAGTTCCCACTCCCCCGGATGGAATGTCTGACGACTCAGATAATCCGCCTCCCAGTTTTCCACACCTGGGATGTGGATCGCAGATAGGTGGCAGGAGTGATCCTCTGCCCATTTTATTATTTTGGTCACTTCTTTCATCGCCAGGGAACTCCTTGTTCCCCCCTGATGATTGATATAAGCAACAGTCGTCATGTTGTCTGATTGGAATCTTATGAATCTGGCCTTTGCTAGTTGAGGCCAAGCCCTGAGAGCATTGAATATCGCTCTCAGTTCCAGAATGTTTATCGGGAGAAGAGACTCTTCCCGAGACCATAGTCCCTGAGCTTTCAGGGATTTCCAGATCGCGCCCCAGCCCACTAGACTGGCGTCGGTCGTGACGATGACCCACTCTGGTCTGCGGAAGCTCATTCCCTGGGACAGGTGGTCCAGGGTTAGAAACCAACGGAGTGAGTCTCTGGTCTTCTGATCTACTTGAATCACTGGAGACAAGTCTGTATAGTCCCCATTCCACTGTTTCAGCATGCACAGTTATAATGGTCTTAGATGAATTCGCGCAAAAGGAACTATGTCCATTGCTGCAACCATCAATCCTACTACTTCCATGCACTGAGCTACGGAAGGACGAGGAATAGAATGAAGAACTTGACAAGCGTTTAGAAGTTTTGACTTTCTGACTTCTGTCAGGAAAATCCTCATTTCTAAAGAATCTATTATTGTTCCCAAGAAGGGAACTCTTGTCGACGGAGACAGGGAACTTTTTTCTATGTTCACCTTCCATCCGTGAGATCTGAGAAAAGGCCAGAACGATGTCTGTGTGAGCCTTTGCCTTTGAAAGAGACGACGCTTGTATTAGAATGTCGTCCAAGTACGGTACTACTGCAATTCCCCTTGGTCTTAGAACCGCTAGAAGGGATCCGAGTACCTTTGTGAAAATCCTTGGAGCAGTGGCTAACACGAATGGGAGGGCCACAAACTGGTAATGTTTGTCCAGAAAGGCGAACCTTAGGAACTGATGATGTTCTTTGTGGATAGGAATATGTAGATACGCATCCTTTAGATCCACGGTAGTCATAAATTGACCTTCCTGGATAGTGGGTAGAATCGTTCGAATGGTTTCCATTTTGAACAATGGTACTCTGAGAAATTTGTTTAGGATCTTTAAATCCAGAATTGGTCTGAAAGTTCCCTCTTTTTTGGGAACTACAAACAGATTTGAGTAAAATCCCATTCCTTGTTCCGCAGTTGGAACTGGGTGTATCACTCCCATCTTTAACAGGTCTTCTACACAATGTAAGAATGCCTGTCTCTTTATTTGGTTTGAGGATAAGTGAGACATGTGGAACCTTCCCCTTGGGGGTAGTTCCTTGAATTCCAGAAGATAACCCTGAGAAACTATTTCTAGTGTCCAGGGATCCTGAACATCTCTTGCCCAAGCCTGAGCAAAGAGAGAGAGTCTGCCCCCTACTAGATCTGGTCCCGGATCGGGGGCTACTCCTTCATGCTGTTTTGTTAGCAGCAGCAGGCTTCTTGACCTGCTTACCCTTGTTCCAGCCTTGCGCCGGTTTCCAGGCTGGTTTGGTTTGAGAGGCATTACCCTCTTGTTTAGAGGATGCAGAGTTAGAGGCCGGTCCGTTCATGAAATTGCGAAAGGAACGAAAATTAGACTTATTCTTGGCTTTGAAAGGCCTATCTTGTGGGAGGGCATGGCCCTTTCCCCCAGTGATGTCTGAAATAATCTCTTTCAATTCTGGCCCAAAGAGAGTCTTACCCTTGAAGGGGATATTAAGCAATTTTGTCTTGGAAGATACATCCGCTGACCAAGACTTTAGCCAAAGCGCTCTGCGCACCACAATTGCAAACCCTGAATTTTTCGCCGCTAATCTAGCTAGTTGCAAAGTGGCATCTAAAATAAAAGAATTAGCCAACTTGAGTGCGTGAACTCTGTCCATAACCTCCTCATACGGAGTCTCTCTACTGAGCAACTTTTCTAGTTCCTCGAACCAGAACCACGCTGCTGTAGTGACAGGAACAATGCACGAAATGGGTTGGAGGAGGTAACCTTGCTGTACAAAAATCTTTTTAAGCAAACCCTCCAATTTTTTATCCATAGGATCTTTGAAAGCACAATTATCCTCAATAGGAATAGTAGTGCGCTTGTTTAACGTAGAAACTGCCACCTCGACCTTAGGGACTGTCTGCCATAAGTCCTTTCTGGGGTCGACCATAGGAATAATTTCTTAAATATAGGAGGGGGGACAAAAGGTATGCCGGGCTTCTCCCACTCCTTATTCACTATATCCGCCACCCGCTTGGGTATAGGAAAAGCGTCAGGGTGCACCGGAACATCTAGGAACTTGTCCATCTTGCATAATTTTTCTGGAATGACCAGGTTGTCACAATCATCCAGAGTAGATAACACCTCCTTAAGCAGTGCGCGGAGATGCTCTAATTTAAATTTAAATGTCACAACATCAGGTTCTGCCTGTTGAGAAATTTTACCTGAATCTGAAATTTCCCCATCCGACAAAACCTCCCTCATGACCCCTTCAGATTGGTGTGAGGGTATGACAGAGCAATTATCATCAGCACCCTCCTGCTCTACAGTGTTTAAAACAGAGCAATCACGCTTTCTCTGATATGCAGGCATTTTGGATAACATATTTGCTATGGAGTTATCCATTACTGCCGTTAATTGTTGCATAGTAATAAGCATTGGCACGCTAGAAGTACTAGGGGCCTCCTGCGTGGGCAAAACTGGTGTAGACACAGAAGGAGATGATGTAGAACTATGTCTACTCTCTTCATCTGATGAATCATCTTGGGCAACTTTACTATCTGTGGCAATACTGTCCTTACTTTGTTTGGACGCTATGGCACAATTATCACACAATTTTGAAGGGGGACACACATTGATCTTCAAACATATAGAACATAGCTTATCTGAAGGTGCAGACATGTTAAACAGGCTTAAACTTGTCAAAAAAGTACAAAAAACGTTTTAAAACAAAACCGTTACTGTCTCTTTAAATTTTAAACAGTGCACACTTTATTACTGAATATGTGAAAAAGTATGAAGGAATTGTTCAAAATTTACCAAATTTTCACCACAGTGTCTTAAAGCATTCAACGTATTGCACACCAACTTTCAGAGCTTTAACCCTTAAAATAAAGAAACCGGAGCCGGTTACAGTTTTAACCCCTCTACAGTCCCAGCTACAGCCTGCGACTTTACCAAACCCAGGGGGGAATACGATACCAGATGAAGCCTTCTAGGAACTTTCAGATCCTCACACATGCATCTGCATGTCTTGCTCTCAAAAGTAACTGCGCAGTAATGGCGCGAAAATGAGGCTCAGCCTACAACTGGGAAGGCCCTTCCTGACTGGAAAGGTGTCTAACACAGTGCCTGACATTAAAAAACGTTCCCCAAGCTTATAAGTGTGAATTACAAGCATAAACATGTATAAAATGCCCAAATAAAGCAATCGATTTTGCCCATAAAAGTGTCTACCAGTTTTATAGCCCATAATAAGCCCTTTATTCTGTTTGAGACTAAGAAAATGGCTTACCGGTCCCCATGAGGGGAAATGACAGCCCTCCAGCATTACACAGTCTTGTTAGAAATATGGCTAGTCATACCTTAAGCAGAAAAGTCTGCTAACTGTTTCCCCCAACTGAAGTTACTTCATCTCAACAGTCCTATGTGGAAACAGCAAACGATTTTAGTTACTTTCTGCTAAAATCATCTTCCTCTCACAAACAGAACTCTTCATCTTTTTCTGTTTCAGAGTAAATAATACATACCAGCACTATTTTAAAATAACAAACTCTTGATAGTAGAATTAAAAAACTACAACTAAACACCACATACTCTTAACCATCTCCGTGGAGATGTTGCCTGTGCAACGGCAAAGAGAATGACTGGGGTGGGCGGAGCCTAGGAGGGACTATATGGACAGCTTTGCTGGGACTCTTTGCCATTTCCTGTTGGGGAAGAGATATTCCCACAAGTAAGGATGACGCCGTGGACCGGACACACCAATGTTGGAGAAATAAACTTTTCTGATTCAGATAGGGTATGTGATTTTAAATAACTTTACAATTTACGTTTATCATCAAATGTGCTTTGTTCTTTCTGTATTCTTAATTGAAAGCTAAACCTAGATAGGCTCATGTGATAATTTCTATGCCCTTATCACATGCTTTTTTATTTGTTTTTCGCAACAGGGGAGTGCTAGTTCATGTGAGCCATATAGATGACATTGTGATCACGCCCATGGCTTGTGGCAGACACTGCACTAATTGGCTAAAATGCAAGTCATTAGATAATAACTAAAATGTCATGTGATCAGGGGGCTGTCGGAAGATGCTTAGATACAAGGTAATCACAGAGGAAAAAAGTATATTAATATCACCATGTTGGCTGTGCAAAACTGGGGAATGGGTAATAAAGAGATTACCTATCTTACAAAACAATAACAATTCTGGTTTAGACTGTCCCTTTAAAACTGCTTGCTCTATCTGAATCATAAACGTTTATTTTGACTTGTTTCCCTTTAAGTGACTACTTTTAGGTTATTCGATCTTCAATATAAAAACAAATACAGCTTTATGCTTAGGTGTCTTTGGTACCAAAACCACAACAATTATTATTACAAAAACAAAGCTCAGCAGGATTATCAACTGATTAATATCTCACTGATTATACAGGTCTGGTTGCCTATTTTAACATGTAACGTTATATTTAGTCTGCGTTACGCATTTACCTAAATAAAACCACTTAATGCTTTAGGCCGTTATTGTGGTTTCTCTAACAGAAGACAGGAAAGGTGTAAGAAAGGCAGCTAGGAGCTGTTCTACACATTATGCTTAAAATAATTATTTGATACAAAAGATAATGATTAGGAGTTATCAGATTTGAAATAATGTTCTACATTCAGCATTGCTGTGGTGGTTAACCCCCCCCCCAAAAAAAAAAAACCCAACAACAAACAAACAAAAAAAACACATTAATTTATGTCCCCATATTGTAAATGTGCCTATATATTGTACACCATTCTCTTTCAGAAACATCTACCTATTAGACTTAGGTAATTTTAATGTCTGTTTCCTTCAATGTAACATTCCTACTGCTGACGTTTGAATCCATGTCTCTGAATGGATTTTTTTTTAAGGCTCATATTTCACAATAGACAAATAAAACATTGCCATATTGCATACACTTTGCAATTAAATCTCTTTGCTTATAAGATGGAACAGTGTACCCTATGATTTTTTTCCCCCTTTAATGTATACCCAAAGATCCATTATACCTTCTGGAGAGTATAAATGGTTTACAAATAGCTAATGTATATCTACCTATAATGAAAGTTTATGAAGAAAATACTTTGTAAACTTAGCCAGCAGAAGAAATTACACACCCAGGGGGGTTAGGAGAGATATGTAATAAAATGTAAATTTCAGTTGTTCTCTGTAAGTATTGGGCTTTGGTATTCAGACAGAGATAATATAAAGAAACGTGTGTGTACAGAAAGTGATTTAAAAAAGGATATTTGTTTTCCCTGCAAGCTCAACATATTTAGGGCTAGATTGAGTGATTGCAGTATTTAGCACTTTTGCTCGTGGATACACTTTGCTAGAAGTAAGCTTTTTGTGTGCGTTGGGTAGAGTACTTATTACAAGTTAAAAGTAAAAAAAAAATTGGCGCACAAGCGAATCCCTAAAAATATTATATATGTCTATGGATTATTTATTATTCGTACTGTAAAGAAATGTAGCAAAACAAAGATGGAAAAAAAATGTTGTATTGCATTAAATAGAATAAAACAGGCCGCAGTTTTACAAACAATCATTTAAAATCTTATGGATCTATTTACAGAAATGCTAGAGAATTTTTTTTAAAATAAATGTTGTTATATTTCTTCATTACTCAAGTCTTATTATTTTTGTATAATTGTATAATTCCATATATACTGAAACTTACTAAAGCATATCTCTTTTTGCATTTCAAATATATAAATACTACAACTACAAATAATAAATAATAGAGAACACACATTATATTGATGCTTCATACACAGTATTTAATGTAACATGGTGTGCAGTCTCCCCTTGTTTCCACCTGAAAACTGACCCTTCTCTAACTTCCGTTGCATACAGTGAAATCTGAGTACATAAATAAACAGGGACCAAATCTTGAGTGACTAATCTTTCCAAACCTCTTATTATCAACACTGTGTCCCAACCCCCTGCTCTGCTCATTTCTCAGTTACGGGAAAACACCAGTCAATGTGGCCTTCTGGGAAGGAATTCCTTAGAATGAAATGATTTTATGGGTCCTGTCATGACTACTACATGATGCTCACGTGATTTTATTTTTTTTATAGACTAATATGTCCCAGCCAAAAGAATTAAAATAGATTTTATACAGAGAAAACAAGATCTTATATTGTAGCAAGATCATTTTCAGAAGGTTGAAGCATGAGCTATGGCATGGACAGGGATTCTCAGCTATGGTGTACAGACACCCTGGGGTGTCACAGCAAAGATGTCAGATTGAATTATGGTTTTAAAAAAAAAAGTTGCTAGACTTTTTTCTTTGAGTTTAAAATGTGATGAATTTAAAATCCTTTTTTTTTTTTTTAAAAGGGACATTAAAACACACTTTACTTTTTTGTACACCTACTAGAGAGGGCAAAAAATAAATTATATACATTTGGTTTTCTATAAAGTGCTGCAAGTTGCCCAAATAAAGCCAATTGAAGAGAACCAATGTAACATAATTAGCTTTTTTGACATCTTTAGAGTCATTACAAGTACAATTTTTTTTTAACAAAACATTTTTAATTTCCTTTTAATGGCACATATTGGGTGATATTACATAGTAAAACACCATAGTAAATGTGCTATTATTTTAATAGTAAAAAAAAAAAAAGAGAACCTCTGGCAGCCACCTTGCAATGATGTCACCTGACTTCAGTGCATTGCTGCAAATACATGTTTTTAAAGGAGAACAAAATAAATTTGATAGCAGAAGTGAATTTAAAAGTGTCTTAAAATGTCATGCTATATCTGAATCATGCAAATTTAAATTTAACTTTGTTCCTTTAAAAGGGACAGTCTACTCCAGAATTTGTATTGTTTAAAATGATAATCCCTTTATTACCTATTCTCTAGTTTTGCATAACCAACCTCTGTGATTACCTTGGGGTAGATTTACCAATGTCTGTCCAAAATGATACACTGTAGCGTATCATGTACGACAGACATCGCTGAATGCCGACAGCATACGCTGTCTGCATTTATCATTACACAAGCAATTCACCAGAACTGTTTGTACAATGCTGCCCCCTGCAGATTCGCGGCCAACCGTCCGCTAGCAGGGGGTGTCAATAAGCCCGATCGTATAGGATTGGGGGGATTGAAGAGCGCAGCCTCAGAGGCAGCGGACAAGTAATGGAACAGCGGTCTTTAGACCGCTGCTTCATAACTGCTGTTTCTGGCGAGCCTGAAGGCTCGTGCGGGAACAAGGGCCGTTCAGCCCTTGTTAAATCTACCCCTTGTATCTAAGTATCTGCTTATTTCAGTTCTTTTGACAGACTCACACTTTAGTTAAATCAGTGCTGACTCATAAATAACTACACAGGAGTGAGCCCAATGCTATCTCTATAAAAACATGAACTAGCACTGTTTAACTTTGAAAAACTGTAAAAATGCACTTAGATAAGAGGCGACCTTCAAGGGCTTATACATTAGCATATGAGCCTACCTAGGTTTAGCTTTCAACAAAGAATGCCAAATAGATTTGAGACTAGTTTCCCTTGGCACATACAGTATCTCAAAGCAACTGAAGATATTAAAAAGTACATAAAAGTTAAAGGGGGCATTTTGTTTAATTTTTTTTACAGATCCGATTGTTCATTTACAATTCTGTCCCTTCATTATAAAACCTTAATAGGCCTGAATTTGTAATACATGCATACATGTATTCTACTGTATATATAAACTGTAACAGAGTATTGTTAAAGGGACAGTCTACATGATTGTTTTAATTGTCTAACAAGATAGATAATACATTTACTACCCATTCCCCAACATTGTTATAGTAATATACTTTATAACCTCTAAGTTTGCTTGTTTCTAAGCCCCTGCAAGGCTGCCCTTATATCAGTGCTTCTTAAATCCTGCACTACAGCCAGACAGTTTAAAGGGACAGTCTACATTCATAATAAAGTTCTATATTTCGATTCTTTGCCCCATATTAACTTTTCTTACCTGATTGTCACCATACGGCACACAACAGTTTATGTGATATTTTTTGTAAATGAAAATGGCCCCTAACCTCCGCCTACCGCCGTCTAGAGTTAGTTCTGAAAGTAGTTAATAAGAACATAAACTAATGTCAAAGAACCCCAGGAATACAATTCACATTTAGACAATTTGATATACTCTTTAAAACATGTTTGCCTGTGTGCAATATGTTTATTATAAATTCATTCAAAAAAATTGTGTTTTTTAAGCTCTAACCCTGGTGTAGAATACATGATGTGAGTTGCATGACAGTCTCATTTCTTTTTTAATAGACCTCATATTAGTCTCCTGTGCCAACCCTATACCCAAATCAGACCTGGTCGAACATCAGATCATGCTCCTGGCTATGCAAACATTTTGTCAGCCTTATACCCACATAAGACCCCTGATACTACAGCACTCTGTAAGCCCCATACCCACATCAGATCAAGCCTCTGGTCTTCCCACCCCTCTGTCAGCTCATATCCCTCATATCAGACCCATAGCCAAAGAAAACCTTACATCCAAGATAGTCAAATACTATAAATGGCGATAGCACCCATCCACCTTGGGCACAGATTAATCAGGGCCTGCCAACAACTATACAAAATGAAAGAAAAATGTAAAATCATTGAGTGACCTTACAAAACACCCAAAAACACCAGCTTGCACATGCTTAATTTCTATACCCAGCACAGGCTGTCCCTATATAAAATATTGCACTTACATCCACACCACTTGCAGGTAATTCCTGTAATCTACTACCTTTTCAGTAGTATAAAAAATTGCAATAACATTGCAGCCACTTGAAAGTTATTTCTGGTAAATAATACCTCTTCAGTAGTATAAAATAATGCACTAACATCACCTCCACTTGCAGGTAATTCCTGCAATACACTACCACTTCAGTAGTAAAAACACTTACTTCCCCACCACTTTCAGCTAATTCCTGGTATCTACTACCTCTTCAGTAGCATTAAATATTGCACTAACATCACCTCCGCTTATAGGTAATTCCTGTTATGTACTACCTCTTCAGTACTAAAAATTATTACACTTACATCCCCACTACTTTCAACTAATTCCTGGTACCTGCTACCTCTTCAGTAGTAAACAATATTGCACTTACATCACCCACCACTTGAGGGTGATTCCAGGTATCTACTACCTTTTCAGTAGTATAAAATATTGCCATAACATCACCACCACTTGTAAGTTATTCCTGGTATCTGCTACCTTTTCAATAGTATAAAATATTGCTAACTAATGTTCAATAACATTTATTTAAATAAATGTAAAAAAAATTATTCTAACATTTTAGTACATTGTTGCCATCTTCCGAAATTCTTCAAAGAAAAGCCTGCACTTGTTATCAACTTCTTGCTGTTAGATGTAAGTACAAATGTCCCTGTCCCTCTGTCCCTATAATAACATACACTATACAATACTTGCAATTTTTTTTTCAGACTTAGAAATTTATATATTACATTTTTTCTTTAATTAATGAATTATTGTTAAAAATATATGGAGAGTCTGGTCAAACTTCACAGACTGATATAGGGCATTCCTAATTGTAAGAAAAAATACAATTAAACTCAGATTTAACTTATACTAATGTTTCTAATACAATTTATTTAATTAAATATCGGCTAGATTACGAGTTGTGCGTTAGGTTAAAAAAGCAGCATTAAGAGGTCCTAACGCTGCTTTTTAACGCCCGCTGGTATTACGAGTCTTGAAGGTATAGGCTCACCGCTCACTTTTTTGGTCAGACTTGGAAATATCGCAAATACACTTATGTAATTTGCGTATCCTCTTTTTACAATGGGACTTGCATAGCGCCGGTATTCCGAGTCTGCCAAAAAGTGAGCGGTAGACCCTCTCCTGACAAGACTGGTACCGCATTTTAAAGTCAGTAGTTGAGAGTTTTACACTACAACGCCGTAGCATAAAACTCTTAACTAAAGTGCTAAAAAGTATACTAACACCCATAAACTACCTATTAACCCCTAAACCGAGGCCCTCCCGCATCGCAAACACTAAAAAAAATGTAACCCCTAATCTGCCGAACCGGACATTGCTGCCACTATAATAAATATATTAACCCCTAAACCGCCGCACTTCCGCCTCGCAAACATTAGTTAAATATTATTAACCCCTAATCTGCCGTCCATAACATTGCTGACACCTACCTACATTTATTAACCCCTAATCTGCCGCCCCCGACGTCGCTGCAACTATACTAAAGTTATTAACCCCTAAATCTAAGTCTAACCCTAACCCCCTAACTTAAATATAATTTAAATAAATCTAAATAAAAAATACTATAATTAACTAAATTATTCCTATTTAAAACTAAATAGTTACCTATAAAATAAACCCTAAGATAGCTACAATACAACTAATAGTTACATTGTAGCTAGCTTAGGGTTTATTTTTATTTTACAGGCAAGTGTATATTTATTTTAACTAGGTAGAATAGTTATTAAATAGTTATTAACTATTTAATAACTACCTAGCTAAAATAAATACAAAAGTACCTGTAAAATAAAACCTAACCTAAGTTACCATAACACCTAACACTACACTATAATTAAATGATTTACCTAAATTAAATACAATTAAATAAAATTAGCTAAAGTACAAAAACCCCCCACTAAATTACAGAAAATAATAAACAAATTACAAGATTTTTCAACTAATTACACCTAATCTAATCCCCCTAACAAAATAAAAAAGCCCCACCAAAATAAAAAAAGCCCTACCCTACACTAAATTACAAATAGCCCTTAAAAAGGCCTTTTGCGGGGCATTGCCCCAAAGTAATCAGCTCTTTTACCTGTAAAAAAAATAAATTACAAATCCCCCCAACATTAAAACCCACCACCCACACAACCAACTCTACTCTAAAACCCACCCAATACCCCTTTAAAAAACCTAACACTAACCCCTTGAAGATGACCTTACCGGGAGAAGTCTTCATCCAACCGGGCTGAAGTCCTCAACGAAGCCGGGAGAAGTCTTCATCCAAGCCGGGCGAAGTGGTCCTCCAGACGGGCAGAAGTCTTCATCCAGACGGCATCTTCTATCTTCATCCATCCGGCGCGGAGCAGGTCCATCTTCAAGACATCCGACGTGGAGCATCCTCTTCATCCGACGGCTCTTCTGGAATGAAGGTTCCTTTAAATGACGTCATCCAAGATGACGTCCCTTCAATTCCGATTGGCTGATAGAATTCTATCAGCTAATCGGAATTAAGGTAGAAAAAATAATATTGGCTGATGCAATCAGCCAATAGGATTGAGCTTGCATTCTATTGGCTGATTGGAACAGTCAATAGAATGCCAGCTCAATCCTATTAGCTGATTGCAACAGCCAATAGGATTGAACTTCAATCCTATTGGCTGATTGCATCAGCCAATAGGTTTTTTTCTACCTTAATTCCGATTGGCTGATAGAATTCTATCAGCCAATTGGAATTGAAGGGACGCCATCTTGGATGACGTCATTTAAAGGAACCTTCATTCCAGAAGAGCCGTCGGAGGAAGAGGATGCTCCACGTTGGATGTCTTGAAGATGGACCCGCTCCGCGCCGGATGGATGAAGATAGAAGATGCCGTCTGGATGAAGACTTCTGCCCGCCTGGAGGACCACTTCACCCAGCTTGGATGAAGACTTCTCCCAGTTTCGTTGAGGACTTCGGCCCGGTTGGAGGAAGACTTTTCCCGGTAAGGTGATCTTCAATGGGTTAGGTTTTTTTAAGGGGGTATTGGGTGGGTTTTAGAGTAAGGTTGGTTGTGTGGGTGGTGGGTTTTAATGTTGGGGGGATTTGTAATTTTTTTTACAGGTAAAAGAGCTGATTACTTTGGGGCAATGCCCTGCAAAAGGCCCTTTTAAGGGCTATTTGTAATTTAGTGTAGTGTAGGGCTTTTTTATTTTGGGGGGGCTTTTTTATTTTTTTAGGGGGATTAGATTAGGTGTAATTAGTTTAAAAATCTTGTAATTTGTTTATTATTTTCTGTAATTTAGTGGGGGGTTTTTGTACTTTAGCTAATTTTATTTAATTGTATTTAATTTAGGTAAATCATTTAATTATAGTGTAGTGTTAGGTGTTATGGTAACTTAGGTTAGGTTTTATTTTACAGGTACTTTTGTATTTATTTTAGCTAGGTAGTTATTAAATAGTTAATAACTATTTAATAACTATTGTACCTAGTTAAAATAAATAAAACTTGCCTGTAAAATAAAAATAAACCCTAAGCTAGCTACAATGTAACTATTAGTTATATTGTAGCTAGCTTAGGGTTTATTTTATAGGTAAGTATTTAGTTTTAAATAGGAATAATTTAGTTAATGATAGGAATTTTTAGTTAGATTTCTTTTAATTATATTTAAAGGGACACTGAACCTAAAAATTTTCTTTCGTGATTCAGATAGAGCATGCAATTTTAAGCAACTTTCTAATTTACTCCTATTATCAATGTTTCAAGAAGACATCTAAGCTTTTTTCTTGGTTCAGAACTCTGGACAGAAGTTTTTGATTGGTGGATGAATTTATCCACCAATCAGCAAGGACAACCTAGGTTGTTCACCAAAAATGGGCCGGCATCTAAACTTACATTCTTGCATTTCAAATAAAGATTCCAAGAGAATGAAGAAAAATTGATAATAGGAGTAAATTAGAAAGTTGCTTAAAATGTCATGCTCTATCTGAATCACAAAAGAAACAAAAGAAAAAAATTGGGTTCAGTGTCCCTTTAAGTTAGGGGGTGTTAGGTTTAGGGTTAGACTTAGGTTTAGGGGTTAATAACTTTAATATAGTGGCGGCGACGTTGGGGACGGCAGATTAGGGGTTAATAAATGTAGGTAGGTGTCGGCGATGTTAGGGCCGGCAGATTAGGGGTTAATAATATTTAACTAATGTTTGTGAGGTGGGACTGCAGCGGTTTAGGGATTAATATGTTTATTATAGTGGTGGCGACGTTGGGGGCAGCAGATTAGGGGTTAAAAAGTGTAGGTAGGTTGCAGCGACATTTGGGGCGGCAGATTAGGGTTTAATAAATATAATGTAGGTGTTGGTGATGTCGGGGGCGGCAGATTAGGGGTTAATAAGTGTAAGATTAGGGGTGTTTAGACTCGGGGTTCATGTTAGGGTGTTAGGTTTAGACATAAAATGTATTTCCTCATAGGAATCAATGGGGCTGTGTTAAGGAGTTTTACGCTGCTTTTTTGCAGGTGTTAGAATTTTTTTCAGCCAGGTCTCCCCATTGATTCCTATGGGGAAATCGTGCACAAGCACGTTACACCAGCTCACCGCTAACGTAAGCAGCGCTGGTATTGGAGTGCAGTAATGAGCAAAATTTTGCTCAACGCTCACTTCTTTTCTGGTTTATAAAAACCTATAATACCAGCACTGTCTGTAAGTGAGCGGTGAGCATAAACTGCTTGTTAGCACCGCACAGCCTCTAACCCAAAACTCGTAATCTAGGTGTATTTTTTTTTTCTTCTAATATTTTAGTACATTGTTGCCATCTTCCGAAATTCTTCAATGAAAAGCCTGCACTTATTATCAACTTCTTGCTGTTAGATGTAAATACAAATGTCCCTGTCCCCCCGTGCCCCTGCCCCCTATCCCCCTGTCTCCCCCTGTCCCTATTTCCCTGTCCCTCTATCCCTATAACACCACAAATATACAATACTTGCACTTTTTTTTTTACATTTATAATTTTATATATTCAATGTTTTCATCAATTAATGAATTATTGTAATAAATTTATGGAGAGTCTGGTCAAACTTTACAGACTGATATAGGGCATTCCAAATAGAAAGAAAAAAAGAAAATTAAACTCAGATTTGATTTGATTATGTGTAAATTAAATAATAGTCTAAGATTGCTATATTTTAAAACATATACCAATGTTTGTAATACAATTTATTTAATTAAACAAATGTTTTTTTCTTTTATCAGTTCAGTACATTGTTGCCATCTTCTGAAATTCTTCAAAGAAACGCCTGCACTTTTTAACAGCTTCTTGCTGTTAGATGTAAGTACAAATGTCCCTGTCCCTCTGATAACATTGTGCTCACATCCGTGGAGAATGAAAATGGTTTTACAAGAACCAACGCTAATTGGCTAAAGTGTAATATAATAAAAAGCACTAAGATAAGGGGTAGTATGCAGGGGCTTATATACAGATAATCATAGAGGTAAAAAGTGTATTTATATAACAGTGTTGGTTATGCAAAACTATCTTTTTAAACAATAAACATTTTCAAGTAGACTGTCCCTTTAAACAAGTAGTGTTTTCTATTTTACAAAAAAACTAGTGTAGTTGGTAACTTAACTGCCTTAGATCTAGATTTCAGTCTAATATGTGAATATCTTCTGTCATGTTATGTTGATTTATACTACTGATTAAAAACAGCTGCCTGCTAAACCAGCTATATCAGAGCATTTACTGGCATATTGTCACATATATAAAATATTATATATACACAAGACTTTGTTTGGACTATATTGCTGAAGGATCATTTTAAAGGTGAGAAATAATCATAGTTTTTATCAATAATGTATATTATAAATGGGAATGTAATTTTCAGTTGTGAAAACAGATATCTTTTTTTTATTATGAGAAACATAAATTAATATCAAATGATATATTAATGTAAATATCTAGTGTGAAACTAATTATAGGATGATATTTTCTAGAAATAAAGGGGTGGATCTTAATCTTGATAGTTATTGACCTTAATGGCTGCCATCTTTTTAATTCAACACAAGCACAATCAACCATTTTCATTACGTACCTTCAGCACATTTTTTATTATTGGTTTGGTGGGGAGAAAAAAAATTATCCTATAATCAACATGTGCCAGCCCTATTTTTTTCTGATCACAGTCCAAATTCCGCATTTTCATGAGGTTTTTCAATGATAGAATTCCACAGCTAAAAGGAAATGATAAACACCAGGCAACACTTTTCTAATTATTGCCGAGTGCCTCAAAAAGTCATTGCAACATGTATTAACCATCATTTTAAAATTATATTACTTTTTTTTTAACTAATTTGTGCAGATGTCATTATTTCCTGCCACAGCCCCAGTGGGGTCTGTGGTCTCTACAAGAATTAAGTCAAAGTAGCTTTTCCTTTGATGTGGTTGCTCGACACCTGCTTTAGCTCCCTTAACTTTATTGACCATGCTCAGTAGAGGACTTTGCTGTAAAAATCATGTGATAGTTGAAATGAGGTTCTGTTATGTCAGCTGTCTTAACTAATTTAAAGGGACATAAAACAAGTTGGGATTGAAACCAAATATAATAATATGTACTTTAATTACTTTACCTGCAAATGTATACTGCAGTGCCTCGCCATTAACCCTGTCTTTTTAGTTTCTGAATTGTAAAGCTCTAATTCCCCCCACACATTTCCTTTTATGACTGTATCTATATCTATTGTTGCTTTGGTAGAATGCAAAAATGCATAGGGATTATCTGCTGGAGCATGCCTAGAAGCTGTGAACTCAGTTAAAATACAATGCCTGTGTCTAAACACTGATAAGAGGGGTGGTGTTAGCTGCTCCAGGCAGCTAAGCTAAGTAATTTATTTTTCTAATTTTTTAAAATTGTTTTAAAATACTTGCCAGCAATTTTTAAACAATTTTTTTATGCAAAATATTTTAAATTAATTAGACCTTTTAGGATATGCACAGATATCGACCTGTTTTATGTCCCTTTAAGGCAGTAGCTACATTGAGAATGTTTAAGCACTCATTTTGCAAGAAAACAAGTAAGTTGTTCCTTTTAAAGTTTACTTTGATTTAACAATTGTTTTTTTTACTAAAGTAGCACTGTTTCATATCCATTTAATTCAAATTGTTTTATAAACTTAAAAAGTGCCTCTTTTGCTGTACTGGAATAACTATGGCCTAGATTTAGAGTTCGGCGGTAAAAGGGCTGTTAACGCTCCGCGGGTTTTTTTCTGGCCGCACCATAAATTTAACTCTGGTATCGAGAGTTCAAACAAATGCTGCGTTAGGCTCCAAAAAAGGAGCGTAGAGCATTTTTACCGCAAATGCAACTCTCGATACCAGAGTTGCTTACGGACGCGGCCGGCATCAAAAACGTGCTCGTGCACGATTCTCCCATAGGAAACAATGGGGCTGTTTGAGCTGAAAAAAAACCTAACACCTGCAAAAAAGCAGCGTTCAGCTCCTAACGCAGCCCCATTGTTTCCTATGGGGAAACACTTCCTACGTCTGCACCTAACACCCTAACATGTACCCCGAGTCTAAACACCCCTAACCTTACACTTATTAACCCCTAATCTGCCGCCCCCGCTATCGCTGACCCCTGCATATTATTATTAACCCCTAATCTGCCGCTCCGTAAACCGCCGCAACCTACGTTATCCCTATGTACCCCTAATCTGCTGCCCTAACATCGCCGACCCCTATGTTATATTTATTAACCCCTAATCTGCCCCCCACAACGTCGCCGACACCTACCTACAATTATTAACCCCTAATCTGCCGAGCGGACCTGAGCGCTACTATAATAAAGTTATTAACCCCTAATCCGCCTCACTAACCCTATCATAAATAGTATTAACCCCTAATCTGCCCTCCCTAACATCGCCGACACCTACCTTCAATTATTAACCCCTAATCTGCCGACCGGAGCTCACCGCTATTCTAATAAATGTATTAACCCCTAAAGCTAAGTCTAACCCTAACACTAACACCCCCCTAAGTTAAATATAATTTTTATCTAACGAAATAAATTAACTCTTATTAAATAAATAATTCCTATTTAAAGCTAAATACTTACCTGTAAAATAAATCCTAATATAGCTACAATATAAATTATAATTATATTATACCTATTTTAGGATTAATATTTATTTTACAGGCAACTTTGTAATTATTTTAACCAGGTACAATAGCTATTAAATAGTTAAGAACTATTTAATAGTTACCTAGTTAAAATAATTACAAATTTACCTGTAAAATAAATCCTAACCTAAGATATAATTAAACCTAACACTACCCTATCAATAAAATAATTAAATAAACTACCTACAATTACCTACAATTAACCTAACACTACACTATCAATAAATTAATTAAACACAATTGCTACAAATAAATAAAATTAAATAAACTATCTAAAGTACAAAAAATAAAAAAGAACTAAGTTACAGAAAATAATAAAATATTTACAAACATAAGAAAAATATTACAACAATTTTAAACTAATTACACCTACTCTAAGCCCCCTAATAAAATAACAAAGCCCCCCAAAATAAAAAATTCCCTACCCTATTCTAAAATACAAATATTACAAGCTCTTTTACCTTACCAGCCCTGAACAGGGCCCTTTGCGGGGCATGCCCCAAGAATTTCAGCTCTTTTGCCTGTAAAAAAAAACATACTATACCCCCCCCCCAACATTACAACCCACCACCCACATACCCCTAATCTAACCCAAACCCCCCTTAAATAAACCTAACACTACCCCCCTGATGATCTTCCTACCTTGTCTTCACCATGCCAGGTTCACCGATCCGTCCTGGCTCCAAGATCTTCATCCAAGCCAAGCGGGGGCTAGACATCCACTGAAGAAGTCCAGAAGAGGGTCCAAAGTCTTCCTCCTATCCGGCAAGAAGAGGACATCCGGACCGGCAAACATCTTCTCCAAGCGGCATCTTCTATCTTCTTCCATCCGATGACGACCGGCTCCATCTTGAAGACCTCCAGCGCGGATCCATCCTCTTCTTCCGACGACTAGACGACGAATGACGGTTCCTTTAAGGGACGTCATCCAAGATGGCGTCCCTCGAATTCCGATTGGCTGATAGGATTCTATCAGCCAATCGGAATTAAGGTAGGAATTTTCTGATTGGCTGATGGAATCAGCCAATCAGAATATAGTTCAATCCGATTGGCTGATCCAATCAGCCAATCAGATTGAGCTCGCATTCTATTGGCTGTTCCGATCAGCCAATAGAATGCGAGCTCAATCTGATTGGCTGATTGGATCAGCCAATCGGATTGAACTTGATTCTGATTGGCTGATTCCATCAGCCAATCAGAAAATTCCTACCTTAATTCCGATTGGCTGATAGAATCCTATCAGCCAATCGGAATTCGAGGGACGCCATCTTGGATGACGTCCCTTAAAGGAACCGTCATTCGTCGTCTAGTCGTCGGAAGAAGAGGATGGATCCGCGCTGGAGGTCTTCAAGATGGAGCCGGTCGTCATCGGATGGAAGAAGATAGAAGATGCCGCTTGGAGAAGATGTTTGCCGGTCCGGATGTCCTCTTCTTGCCGGATAGGAGGAAGACTTTGGACCCTCTTCTGGACTTCTTCAGTGGATGTCTAGCCCCCGCTTGGCTTGGATGAAGATCTTGGAGCCAGGACGGATCGGTGAACCTGGCATGGTGAAGACAAGGTAGGAAGATCATCAGGGGGGTAGTGTTAGGTTTATTTAAGGGGGGTTTGGGTTAGATTAGGGGTATGTGGGTGGTGGGTTGTAATGTTGGGGGGGGGGTATAGTATGTTTTTTTTTACAGGCAAAAGAGCTGAAATTCTTGGGGCATGCCCCGCAAAGGGCCCTGTTCAGGGCTGGTAAGGTAAAAGAGCTTGTAATATTTGTATTTTAGAATAGGGTAGGGAATTTTTTATTTTGGGGGGCTTTGTTATTTTATTAGGGGGCTTAGAGTAGGTGTAATTAGTTTAAAATTGTTGTAATATTTTTCTTATGTTTGTAAATATTTTATTATTTTCTGTAACTTAGTTCTTTTTTATTTTTTGTACTTTAGATAGTTTATTTAATTTTATTTATTTGTAGCAATTGTGTTTAATTAATTTATTGATAGTGTAGTGTTAGGTTAATTGTAGGTAATTGTAGGTAGTTTATTTAATTATTTTATTGATAGGGTAGTGTTAGGTTTAATTATATCTTAGGTTAGGATTTATTTTACAGGTAAATTTGTAATTATTTTAACTAGGTAACTATTAAATAGTTCTTAACTATTTAATAGCTATTGTACCTGGTTAAAATAATTACAAAGTTGCCTGTAAAATAAATATTAATCCTAAAATAGCTATAATATCATTATAATTTATATTGTAGCTATATTAGGATTTATTTTACAGGTAAGTATTTAGCTTTAAATAGGAATTATTTATTTAATAAGAGTTAATTTATTTCGTTAGATAAAAATTATATTTAACTTAGGGGGGTGTTAGTGTTAGGGTTAGACTTAGCTTTAGGGGTTAATACATTTATTAGAATAGCGGTGAGCTCCGGTCGGCAGATTAGGGGTTAATAATTGAAGGTAGGTGTCGGCGATGTTAGGGAGGGCAGATTAGGGGTTAATACTATTTATGATAGGGTTAGTGAGGCGGATTAGGGGTTAATAACTTTATTATAGTAGCGCTCAGGTCCGCTCGGCAGATTAGGGGTTAATAAGTGTAGGTAGGTGTCGGCGACGTTGTGGGGGGCAGATTAGGGGTTAATAAATATAATATAGGGGTCGGCGATGTTAGGGGTAGCAGATTAGGGGTACATAGGGATAACGTAGGTGGCGGCGATTTGCGGTCGGAAGATTAGGGGTTAATTATTTTAAGTAGCTTGCGGCGACGTTGTGGGGGGCAAGTTAGGGGTTAATAGATATAATACAGGGGTCGGCGGTGTTAGGGGCAGCAGATTAGGGGTACATAAGTATAACGTAGGTGGCGGTCGGCAGATTAGGGGTTAAAAATTTTAATCGAGTGGCGGCGATGTGGGGGGACCTCGGTTTAGGGGTACATAGGTAGTTTATGGGTGTTAGTGTACTTTAGGGTACAGTAGTTAAGAGCTTTATAAACCGGCGTTAGCCAGAAAGCTCTTAACTCCTGCTTTTTTCAGGCGGCTGGAGTTATGTCGTTAGAGCTCTAACGCTCACTGCAGAAACGACTCTAAATACCAGCGTTAGAAAGATCCCATTGAAAAGATAGGCTACGCAAATGGCGTAGGGGGATCTGCGGTATGGAAAAGTCGCGGCTGAAAAGTGAGCGTTAGACCCTTTAATCACTGACTCCAAATACCAGCGGGCGCCCAAAACCAGCGTTAGGAGCCTCTAACGCTGGTTTTGACGGCTACCGCCGAACTCTAAATCTAGGCCTATAAAAACAAAGACAACTATAACCCAGACTGCCACAATTTTTTTGCATGTGTAATCTTATGGATTAAAATGTGAGTCTAAGCAATATCATTATGTTCCCTTTGAGACTGGTGTTAAAAATAAAATATTGTTCTTTGTTTACAGATTTATTTATTTTATTTATTTATTTATTTATAAAATATTTTACCAGGAAGGATAAAGATAAAGATGAGAAAACTTTTAATTAAAAAAAACACCAGTATTTTTGTTTATGTTTGCTACTCTAAATGAACTGATGTACATAGATTGCAAGGTATCATGAGAGCAAGGTCAGCTGTTTACTTTCTTGTTCTGTTTTTACGTCATTTGCATTAATTGCACACACTGTTTGGTGTAATTGAATATGTTGTATATTAATACTAATGGAAGTAATAACAATGTATTCACCACTCGTTAGCCTCTTTTCATCAATCTAATAATAAGACAACAAAAAACATAATTTCCCAAGCTCCAAAAGACTGCAGCCCCCACTGAAACAAAATTTACAGCACAATAAAATGAATTGATACCTCTCTGTTTGCTGCTGTCAAGTCAAGAGTTATCTGTTTAAAAAAGCTTTCTGTTTAGAAATTAACGCTGTTGCCTCTGCATTACCAAACCAGGAACTACCACCTACATGTTCTACTATTAATTAACCCTTTGTTCTGTCGTATTGCAGCAAAAGGGTTACATCATTTATTATCTATTTTGTTGTTTTAGCAAATCTAGCAAAAGTGTAAGGAAACCATGTGTGTGAAACAAATTATTTAGGACAAATCCTTATGACTCCACCTTGTTTCTTGACACTGAATGTCTGCTTAAACAATCATTTTCTTTAATTTAATTTCCTTTTTTTTTATTGCTTATGCTAGACTTCAAATTCCAATATCAGCCTTGTATAAAGTTGTACTGCATGTGATATCCTTAAGCAATTAATATGCAAAAACAAAATGGATCAATTGCTAATAAAAAAAAAATCACACTGTATGTAATAAAGTACATTGTGAAGTGACAAGTGATATTAAGGACATTTTTATTAACAGGTTTAAGTTACTATCATTTATAGATTGGAGCAATCTTTATACCCTTGCCTTGTGCTTTGTAACACCAGGAGAACGTTCCTAAATGTAGTACGTGCTTGGCCTCATTTAGTGGGTTTGTTCTATTGAAACCCTAACTGCATGGATTTCAATATTTTCATGAACTTCAATAGATGTCTTTAATTCTATCAAAACAAATATTCAGACTGCATCATGAATATTTTACCCGTCCCGCATTATTACATCTGTCAATGCATGCACTGTCCATGGAATCATCAATGCATTCATCTAAAAGGGACCCTACCATTAAATCTAAAACAAAACCTTAACAGGATGCTTATCAGGAAGCCTGGATTTGGGGGAGGGGAGATCAAAGTTTTTATGAATAGCCAATATCCAATTTATTGCACTAGTCACAGAAAAAGCATTCACCTCCTAGCTGAAACAACATATAGAGAACGTTATGACTAAGTTACTGTGAAGGCACATTGCTGCTGGTGAAGATATGGCATAATATTACACATGTTGTAGAATAGCAATTATCCTCCTATTCATTTTCTTTGATACCTCAAAACATTTTATTATCATCAAGAGCATAGATGAAGTAGCTAGGCTATGCATTAGACTTGATCTCTTCCTTTCTAACAGAAACATTGGCCATTTAAAATGGGCAACATAAATTGAAGACATAAGGGAACTCATGCTCTCATCCAATATTTGTGTGAAATCTTTGGACTACCATATAAGGTCACAGATTCTAATGATATGCAAATAACTAGATACAAAGGCAAAGCCTACTATAAAATATAAGGTACAACTAGGTGATTATTCATTTACTAAATGCAGACAAAATTCTAAAATCCAACATCAAACCAAAGATATTTTTTACATTAATTCATTTTAAATTTCTTACTATAAGTTATAAGTGTTATCAGGAGAACAGATACGGTGACCTTACAAACAATAATATTTATTTTTTATTATCTTTTTGTTAAAGGGACATGAAACTCAAAACGTTTATTTCATGGTTCAGATACAGTATGTTAATTTTAAACAACTTTCTAATTGACTTCTATTATCAATGTTTCTTTATTCTCTTGGTTTAAAAGCAAGGACGGTTGCTTAGAAACCAGCCCACTATATGGCAGCAGTTTTGCAAGAATGTTATCCATTTGTAAAAGCACTAGATGGCAGCAGTATGCCCTGCTATGTATAGTTCCAGATGCCTACTTTCTGCCTCAAAAAGAAAAAAAATAGATTTATTTATGTTGATCCAGAAAGTAATCTTGCCCCAGAATCTTGGAAGGATTCCATAGCATGTGAGATAGGTCTGCCCCCTGGGAAACTGCAGCACATACAAGACAGACGCAACTCTTTTTTCATTAATAGGGGTGATATTAATTATATTAAATAAGAATGAGATTTAGAATGAGATTCCTGCCAAGATGTAGTTCGTAAGGTCCTTAATAATCTGGTAAGACTTTGTTTAATCATAAAAACAAGAAAAGTGCACTAAACAGTAATTCAATTCAAAATTTACTTTGTTTTTTCATTGATGCTTCTAGTTCTGGGAGCTCTCTTTGTCAGCAGGGAACTTATTTGAGTATATATTTATCAGAGATTGAATGCTTCCCTTTATTATAAATACATAAACCCTGATCAAGACCCATGACTCCAGTGGTGCTTATTTAATCAAGATTTGTAGCCAATGCTCAATTTGCAGAAAAGCATAGAAATATGTATTAGACAAATTAAATTTTGCTTTCAAAGAATGAAATTATCTGGCCAGTTTTAATTAACTGTGCTAGAGACCTTAACCCCTTCTCTGCCCAACTCAGGAAAAGCCTATTGTTCATACCCTCTATAAATAAGGGATTACAAACTATTGGCATGTAATCTGAGATTGAAGGATTACAATTTAGCTCTTTACATATCTTTAACCAAACCATTATGAGATTAAGAAAGACATTCAGATTTTTAATTTATTTTGGAAACTTCTTAACAGGGCAATAAACTAAAGCTTTAAAGGGACAGTATACACTCATTTTCATATAATTGCATGTAATAGACACTACTTTAAAGAATAAGATGCACAGATACTGATATAAAAATCCAGTATAAAACTGTTTAAAAACTTACTTAGAAGCTTTCAGTTTAGCTTTGTTGAAAAGGTAGCTGGAAAGCCCACTGCAAGTGGGAAATAAGACACTCCCCCCCCTCCCCCTTCTTTTGCATATGAAAAGACCCTTTACACAAACAGGAGCAAGCTGGAGAAGGTATACATCAGTACTCACATAAAACTTTGGGGCTTGGTTAGGAGTCTGAAAATCTGAGCAATGTTATTTAAAAATAAGCAAAACTAAACATTTAAAAAAAAACAAAAAAACTTCATGGGCTATATAAATAGATCATCTACAAAACATTTATGCAAAGAAAAAATGAGTGT